>NC_092213.1:36818351-36994920 GCF_043381705.1 Parasteatoda tepidariorum
CAAGAAAGCTAACGAAAACCATTATAAGAAACACGGGTCCAATCAAACATTCATACTGAAAGCGCATGTACTGCAATTTCCACCAAATGGCTTGAATGAGTCAGAGGCAAAAACTACTGGCTCATGCGCTGAGCTGTGTTGGTTCGGATCGAAGAATAGGTGTCGTATAAGTTCGTTTTATTGCTGTTTCAAATAGTGTATAGGATAATCTTTATTTATTATATTAATTTAATCTTTTTTTCTTTATTATAATTTTTTTTTATTAAATTAATCTTTATTTAATAATTTTATTTGTAAGTTTTAAAATTAAATTTGAATGACAAAACATGCTCAACGCCCCCCTTCCGCCCAAAACATACCCAACGCCCCCCTACTGCCCAAAACAAGTTCACCGCCCCTCAGCATAGTCCCACCGCCCCCAGGGGGGCGATATCGCCCCCGTTGAGAACCAATGTGCTAGTGTAACAACTTTTCTTATCAATCTACCCTCACGTGAAACCTCATATGTTTTCAGAGTATAGTATCCGAAATTCTGCTGTCATCTTCATTCTTAGCATATTTTTTCGCCGCTGGGCCTTTATTTATTTCTAATTGTTCCATAACTGCCAATAAACCTTTGCAACTTTCACTCAAAATTTTTGCAGCTATATACGTTGGAATATTTATATTAAAGATACCATTAATTCTTTTTCTTACATAATTTATAGAAATTATTATAAAATAGTTAAAATGTTATGTCCTGGGTCGCGCGTTGCGTTCTACGATGCTGTTTACGAAAATCAATTCAACATTTTGGTACAATATTTTAAAAGGAAAAACTATCGAAAAACGTAATAATTTTTTTCGATTTTCGAAAATTTCACTGTGTTGTTCTTGCTTGAGTTGGTTGTAAAAAAGTGAGTCAGCTAAACGATTTTTAATTACAATCGGTACCTTTAAAATATCACGAATAGAAAATCACTTTATGAAATACTTAAATAACGCAAAACATATTTTAAATTCATAAACTTTAGACATAATTAAAATTTACTATTTATTTTATAAATCTTAACCATGAAAGATATCGGCATGGAAAGCAAGCATAAGGCAAAACATTATCCAGTGTTACACTATCATGCTACATACATTTTCAACTAAAAAGTAGTTGAACTTTTGTTTAAATTTATAGCTGCACTAATTATAAAAGTAATTTTAAACGTACATTAACGCATGCGATCTCAAGTTTAATTGCTACTGATAAAATTAGTTAATTTTGTCTGAGTTTTTCGTTTGAAATCCAAACAGAAAGGGAAAGGGATTCTGCTGTTTTCTCTAAAAGTTAAGTGGCTTCAAAAATCAATTCAAGGTCATTTCATCCATAAAATGGGTTAACAAGTTTGAAATGTTCTGAAATATTTTGGGAAATAAAGAAACGGGATTAAAAGTTCGTTATATAGAAAATTCACTTCGTTATTTGGAATTTATTTTACGAAGAAATTTTCAAAACGTTCTTGGTTCCTCGAAAAAAAAATAGAGAAATTCTCAAAATGTTTGTTAAATAGAAATCCGACTGTATAAACAACCTTAGTGAAATGAAACTATAAAAATTTAAATTACCATACAATTTTTTATTAAAATTAAAAGCTATGTTTTATAGTAATTTTCCAGCACAATAGTAGATGTAAAAGGCTGGTTTACCTCCTGAAAAGGACTCAGAGTTGCTTTATCTGACACGTCCTAAAACAGAGTTGCCAACTGCTCCGGACACGCTAAAATTATTAAAAAAACGGTAAATAACTATAAAGTAAATTTTGCAAATATGTGACTATTTCTGCTTGCTTTAAAATACACATAGAAGAACATAGGTACCAAAAAGTGGTGACTTATATAAGCCTACGAATTATTTAGAAATAGTGGTGGATAAAAATCTACTAAATTGAATTTATTAAACCAAGAATCATAATTGATAAACTACCACTTTAATATATATGTTTGCTGTCTGGAGCAAGTTGGCATCTCTGCTAAAATACGGTAACTTTTTTTAATTTTATTTTTGTGTAGTAATTTTTCTAATGCATTTGTTTTACTTCGAATTCAGANTAAAATTATCCATAACTTGCTGTACTTTCAGGTTGAAAAAAAAAACCGAAATTTCATTCCGTTTTGAATTTTTTAGAAAAATGTAGTTTTCCTTATATGAAGGATTTTAAAAAAGAAATAATTTTTTCTTCACACAATTTTTCTTCACACAATTATATATATGTTTGCTGTCTGGAGCAAGTTGGCATCTCTGCTAAAATACGGTAACTTTTTTTAATTTTATTTTTGTGTAGTAATTTTTCTAATGCATTTGTTTTACTTCGAATTCAGACCCATGAAATCATAAACTAACAAAAAATATAAATCAAATGGCGATAATTCAGATACAAATTCTCCTTTACATGCCCCAAAGAAGAAAGAACAGGGTTGAATTGAGCTTTATTATTGTTTGTTATGAAATTTATAACATTAATGTTTGTTATTACGAAATTTCATCAAATCAATTTATTTTACTGCAGGGTTCGTAAGCGTCTGGAAAAATTTAAAAATCATAGCAATAGTTATATAAAAAAAAATTAATTTTATTAGATTCTATCTAAACTATTCGAGGATATTTTGTTTTATTTGAAATTTTATCTCTAAAATGAAAGCTGAAACATACCTGCCAACTCTTCCGGCAGATTTTATTTTCATATTTAAAGTGGTAACATAATTCACGTTATTCCAATTAACTTTTTGAACTATAATGATAATTATAAAATATTTTGATCACCACTACATATAAATAATTACAATAAATATATAAAAGCATAATAATCCTTGCTCAAGCGAATTATAAATATATTTTTGAGTCAGATTGTTTTTCATTTATTGTTTTACAACCACTCTGAAAATCAATTCTCGGAAAGAGTGAAAGTTGGCAGGTATGGCTGAAATACTTTTAGTATTTATTAAATGAAAATAGATATCAATGCTTAATTTGTTCCATTGAATCAAATTAAATTGAATGCCACCTGTCGGGTGGCATTCTACAGGTGACTAAAAATGTAAAGAGTGGTAGAAATTGAATTAACTTTTATTTCATTACATCTCTTTAATTACTGAATCGTAACTACCACTATAACTTTTATTTCAAATTATTCATATTAAAAATAACCTCTAAAAATGATAAAAATTATGCAATAAAAAGTTGTTAATTTTTATTTCTTTTATTAAAACTCAGACTATTTTTAGTCCCAAGACAACCCTGAATTTGATTTTTATTTTACTGTTTATAATATCGCGAATATGGAGGCATTATTTCGTTGATTGCTAGTATTTTGTCATAGATATATTTTGGGTCAAAACAACTTTTTTTAATGAAATGTTGAATTCTGTTTAAGCAGATTTGTTTTCAACAAATTTCTTACATTTTATTTAAAAAAAAATTGAATAAACGCAACAATTTTAAAAAGAAATAAGATTTTATTTCAGATTAATTATTAAATTTCTGACCGTGTTTTCCTTTTATTCAGAAAAACTTTTAAATAAGCTTAAAAAATAACAAATAAAAGAAAAAAGAATACAGACTTTATTTAAATGCATGAACTAATTACAAACAGTGACTTTAAATTCAAAAAAAAAAATTTCTCCCTTTCACAACAATTCTATTAATTTGTGTCGCGATACACATATAAAAAAAAAAATCCAACAAATGCTGGTCACTCGCTTGTGATAAAGAAATGACTTTTTACTTCCACTATCTAGCCTTGTTCTCCTTTTTCTACACAATGTTTGTGTATTCGCGGACGACTTAACAAGTGCAGAAAACAAAATTAAGAAAAAATATTTACAAAAAAAAAAAAAAAAAAAAAAAAAAAAAAAAAAAAATGTGATCCGGAACGCCAACGAAGTGAATAAAAAAAAATGTTTGGGAAAAAAAAGTTGCAATTCCGATGAAAAGTTCAGTAGCCATCAGATTCAATAAAAAATCACAATGGCGTATCTCTTGACAAGGCAGCGAAACAATTCTAAAAAGGGTTACTTTCTCAAAGTTAAATAGATTTATCGCCAATCCTTTCGCCAAATTATACTGCTCCGTTTTGATAATACTCTGTTGGTGTAGAAGGGTAATAGAGATGGAGAATTATTGCTTTTTCATTACATGTCTTACAATGCCTTTTTATTTACTAGTATAAAATGAAATAATAGTTCGAGTAAGTGCTTCTGACATTATTAAAAATCGAATATCATTTTCGTATGAAATATTTTTTGGAAGGCAATACGTTAGAAATATTTTTTGTTTTTGTAAATCGGAACAACGATATGCATTTTGTAAAGAAATTATTGTTAAGAAGTGAAAACAAGATGTTTAAAAAATACTACTTTAAAAATATTTTTCTAGTCCTTAATTTTAAATAATAAAAAAACAAGAAGTGGAACTTACCGGTACTCTAGGTCGTTAATTCAAGGATGTTAATCTTATAAATTCAGTATCAAAATTCTACCTAATCAAAATTATTAGTGGTATTTAAAATGTTCTTTACATTTCTAAATCTAAAGAAGTAAAAAAGTGAATTTCTGTGTTGTAGAATCTTTTTTATCTCCTTGACGGCCAAGACACGCATGTATTTTTTTCGAAGAGACGGGACCGGTAACTCTACTAACGGTAATCTAACAGTTACTTAAATTTTTAAATTTAATTTTTCTATCAAATTCCTCAAAAAAAGTGCAATTATGCCAGTCTAGAACTTCAAGCTTTTCTCAATATTTTAAATGGTAGCGAAATAAAATGCGAGCCAGCACGATATTCAGATATGCCAACTTACTTCACTTAAAAGGAAAGTTTTCCTAGCGACAGTGAAATTCATATTTTAATATTTGATTCTCAGTATAATACCAGACTCGCCTATGGCCATCTTTTTCTTGCCATTAAAAATACTACACCAGGAAGACGACACATCACGAACGTGAAATTTTCAGGACAGATAAAGCATGTTGTGGTATGCAAATGATTAGCTTATCAGCGCGTTCATGCAAAGCAGACGGCAGTAGCGACACCTACAATGTGTATAAAAGAAGAGATTTGACAGTAAGTTTCTCATACAGAATTTGAGCGTTGTTCTTGGGTAAAAAAAGTTTTTGTTATACCTCGTGTGAGAAGGAGAAATGCCTACCAGCACGCATTTGAGTTTGATCGAGGTCGATTTGCAAGACAACAAGTATCTGCAAGGCAAATGTCACTCAATACTTCATCCAGGAGTTCCTTTGTCTTCTGGATTGGAACTACAAGGCTACGGAGTTGAATATGGTAGTCGTAAACCCAAAATTGGGTGTTCAACAACGGTTATAAAATAAAATAAAAATATGTGTAAGATGACATCGTCTTAAGATGTCTGACCTTTTGTACTCCGCTGACAGTGACATCAAAAGTAACCATTTTGGAATTTAAATATTTAATATCTTAATATTTCGTTGACTCATTATTTTACGATTATTAGTTCTTAAATAGTAATATTGAATTATATAATTTTAATAAATTAGTGCTTATTTTAATTTAAATAGTATCTTAGAAGACTCTGAGTTGAAAAAGATAAATATTGCATTGGATTTTACATATACAGCTACAGTGAAAGTTTAAAAGCAGCGCTGGTTATAGCATACCTGGTAACTACTCCGGATTTTCCGGAGGATTTTATTTTCATATTTAAAGTGGTAGTAATTATATACTATTTTTTTTTATAATCTTAATTTTTAAATGATATTGATCACCACTATTCTTACAAAAATTAAGCACAGATATTAATATGCGTTACTATCATGGTTGTCAACTTAAGTTTTCTCAAATANAAAAATACTTTAATTTACCTTTACTAGAAATAAAGGGCCCACTAAAGGGTTAATATTTGATTCTCAGTATAATACTAGACACGCTAATGGCTACGGATTCGGCAAAATACGTTACTGGCCATTAAAATTACTACACCAGGAAGACGACGCATCACGAATGTGAAATTTGCAGGACGGATAAAGCATGTTGTGGTATAAAAATGATTAGCTTATCAGCTCATTCATGCAAAGCAGGCGGCGGTAGCGACACCTGCAATGTATATAAAAGAAGAGATTTGACAGTAAGTTTCTCATATAGAAATTGAATTTGAGCGTTGTTCTCGGGTAAAAAAAGTTTTTGTTATACCTCGTGCAAGAAGGAGAATTGCCTACCAGCACGTTTCTTTGTGTGATCCAGGTCGATTTGCAAGACAACAAGTGTCTGCACGAACAGTTCGACGACGTTTGCAGCAGCATGGACTGTCAGCACGGCGACCATGACTTCGGCTACCTTTGACGCTGCATCACAGGCAGGAGCGCCTCCAATGGTTTGGTCAACGACGAACCTGGACGTATGAATGGCATGACGTCGTCTTTTCAGACTAATCCAGGTTCTGATTACAGCATCATGATGGCCGCATCCGTGTTTGGCGACATCGTGGAGAACGCCCATTGGCAGCTTGCACTCGACATCGTCATACTGGCCATCACCCGGAGTAATGGTATGGGGTGCCATTTTATACACGTCTCGATCACCTCTTGTTCGCTTAGCCGGCACTTTGAACAGCAGCAGTTACATTTCTGATGTATTAGGGCTAGTTGCTCCGCCTTATCTTAGAGGCCTTCATAATGCTACGTTTCAGCAGAACAATGCACGGCCGCATGTTGCCCGCACTGTCCTGACCTTCCTTGACACTAAACATGTTCTCCCGTTTCCATGGCCAGCACGTTCTCCTTATCTCTCACTTATAGAAAACGTCTGGTCAATGGTTACCGAACGCTTATTTGAAATTTATTGCAAAATACGACATACCCTCCAACTGCTACGGAATTTCCGTAGTTTCAGAAATCTTCTTTTCAGACGGTAGCAAAATTAATGTCTTAATATTTAAAAAAATTAATTTTAGCGTAACTTGTCCACTATTACTTATAAAAGTGCAGGCCATATGGCTAGATTCTTAAGTTCTGATAAAAGTTCTATGAGAGATCCATTTGCTTTAAAAAATTTTACTTTGGTTCGCTACCACTAGAAAGAATTATTTTCAAAATCCTCATAAGTTGGAGGGCATGATACGATATGCAAAGGCCTCCCACAGAATTCGTACGCACTTGTAAAAACAAATTAATAGTTGGTATCAATTGTGTTATACAGAAGCTGAAAATTTCTTAATATAAGCTTTCACTGTCGACATAAAATGTCTTATCTCAGGGATGCCACAGGTGACTAAAAAAGTAAAAAAGTGGTAGAAACTGAATAAATGTTTATTTATTTATTATCTGTATAGTTATTAAATCGTAACTACCACTATGTCATAGTGGTAGTTACGGTTAACAGTTACGGACTAGTACATACGGTACATACTATGCTAGCGGATAATTACGGACTATGACATACGTTTCAAATTTTTCCTAGTTAAATCAAAAGCAATCTTTACATTTACTGTTAATAGTTAAAACAGAAAAAATATACTAAGTTGCTGATTTCAAACCTCTTTTAAATAAAATTTTGAATTTTATTAGTCACCTTTTTCAGAGAAGCCAACTTTGTAAAAAAAATATTTTTTAATGGCAACGAAATTTAAATTTTTCTTAGTTTAGCGTTTTTTATTTTAAATAATTTTTCCACCACTTAACATCAAAAATTCGAAGTATGATATGGAATGCAACTTCATTGCAATTATCGTGATAACACTTTTAAAATTTAGGCGTAATTATCCTCATTCTACAGGTTTTACTGTATAATTCGCTGCCAATTTAATAAAATTTTTGCAGAAAGTTGAGTAATTGACATATCTGCACTTTTTAGTCTCCCGTGGCAACTCTGATATCTGCCACCTTCTGATCTATATATATTTAATATTTACTTAGAGAAAATAAAATATTCTAGTAGTTATAAACAAAATAATATAAAAATTATATTAATATTTCTACCACTTCTTTATTTTTTTCCTCCGGGTGTGCATGAACTCTTTCCCGGTTTGAGCTTACGATAATGAAGTGGATCTGTGCTACTCACTTTCGTCTTCTGTGCTTAGAGAGAAAAGTTGTGATGAATTGACATTTCAAGGTTTGGTTGAGTTGATCACGATGATGAAGAGGTGAAAAAGGAACATATAACTTTTTCGATGCATAGTTTGCAAAGATTTTCACTCAGTTTTCAAATAACTCAATAACAAAATTTGTAATACCAAAACTCTGGATATAATATAATACTCATATGCTGTAGTTATATCGGCATCAGCCTCGCGAGGGGCTCTAACTAATTCATCTGAGTGGGAATGTATGATAAACCGCCGAAGCGCAATTGAATGGTGAAGATATATTATAATATATATTAGACTTCTGGATATATATTCGACAAAACATTTTAAAAAACGGTAGAGAACTACTAACTAGAATTTGCAGATTTTCTGTTAATTTTGTGAAGTTTTGAAGACGCTCAACTTACTTTATTTAACAAAAGCTGGGCACCTGGGCAGCGCAGATGACCCATATCCCATTCATCGTGAAATTACAGTAAAATTAGAAAATATAAGCAGTTTGTATACAGAGTCTCTGGGGTAGGACGCTCAACTGTAATAAAGAGACGTATTACATAAATCTTCGAATTATATATCAGTAGTGGTGAGTAAGAAGCCTAAAAATCAAATTTACTAAACCAAGAATCATACATTTAAAGACTACCACTCGAAAATATTTATCCGCCTTCCTGAGCAAGTTGGTAACTCCGTATATAGTGGTGGCCAAAATGATCATTAATCAAATTTTTTAAACCTATAATAAAATTGTAGAGCAGAAACTATTTAATTATTATTATATAATGGTAGTAAAGCAATTACTTTAATGCCATTAAATAATATTCAGGAAAAGTTAGAGAAGTTGACAAGTTGGCATAGTGTTTTATTATAAAAACTTATTACTTAAAAAAGAGAGAGTTTTCTGTATACCATAGTAAATTAATTACATAACTATTCATATTTTGGATCCTAAAGTAATAATCGATTTGTACAGTTAAATATGGACTGCCACGTTTTCAATTATGTATTTTTTCATACATAAATCACTTACTGTGTGCGGTGATTAATAGGTTAAAGAGAAACTGCAGAAAATATTATAAATGTTCGGTCTTTTAGTTCTAAAGGTGAGCCGTGGTGGCTCAGAAGATAGAGTATTTTCCTTCCAATGAGTTGAACTGGATACGAATCCCAAACAATGGCTGGTCGATTCGAATTCCGCTCTCGGCTCGCACCTACCACAGTTCTGAAGTCCACAGTCCTGTCCTTACCTACCACAGTTCTGTCCTTACCTACCACAGCTCTGTCCTTACCTACCACAGTTCTGTCTATACCTACCACAGTTCTGTCCTCAGTGGTAGACGGATCATGAGTTAGAGTCCCCTTGCCGTTAGTCTAATCGTGGGAAGTTTTCGTGGTTTTCTTTTCCGTTTAATGCAATTACGGGTTAGTTCCATCCAAAAGTCCTCCACGAAGGCAGTCACCGTATACTTGATCCAGGAGTTCCTTTGTCTTCTGGATTGGGTTCAAAATTACAAGGCTACGGAGTTGAACATTGGTAGCCGTAAACCCAAAATTGGGTTGGGTGTTTAAAAACAATTAGAAAATGAAATAAAAATATGTGTAAGATGACATCGTTTTAAGATGTCTGACCTTTTGCACTTCGCTGACAGTGACATCAAAAGTATTCATTTTGAAATTTAAATATTTCATATCTTAATATTTCGTTGCCTCATTATTTTACGATTATTAGTTCTTAAATAGTAAAATTGCATTAGATATTTTTTAATAAATTAGTGCTTATTTTAATCTAAATCCTAAAAATATAATTAATTTCTTTCTTGAAAGATGTTTTTGCTTAAATTTGAATAACCTTTCAGCATTTTAAACAAATCAATTCTCTTACTCAATTTTATAAGATACAGAATAGAAAGAAAAATGAAATTGAAAATAAATCAAATTAAAGTTTATATTTTCAATAATAGCTATATAAAGTATACTCTAAAAATAAAACTAACTATTGCGTGGGGGTCGAACTATTTTATATAGCCAAATATAATATATTGAAAAATTATATCTCCGTAAAATTCGATTTTTTTTTTTAATCCGCCTACAAGTTCTCGTTTTCTCCGAGATATCCTCAAATCGATTAGAAAGTGCACTTTCCTTAACAAAAGCTCCAAAGTCAACGTGGTGATAAAATACTACAAATAACTGTAAATATTTTTGAGGATTTTTTTTCTTAATTTGATTTTTATTCTTTCTTTTTTTGTGGAAAGTAATTAAAGCAATATCCTCTTAAATCTTTTGTTTTTTGTAATATATATATGGAAATTAAAATAAACACAACGTAAAAATTTACTAGACCTGAGTTGCATATATTATACCTGGAGATCATATATTTGTACTTTGCTTTTACCAACCCTTTTTCTTAAGAAGGAACATTATATTATAGATTATTAACAAATATAAGCTATTAAGATGTCTCTATCCTCGCCATCTTGTTCAATTTGCGTTTTCGTGTTTATTTATTTTTGAACTTTGTAAGCTTTCGATTCTATAATATTTTTCGACAGCACTATACTTTTTTAAAAAAAAATACTAGAAAATGAAAGGGTCGTCTTAATTATATAAGAAGAAATAGCGCTGGGTCATTTTTAGAACTTTCATAGATTTTTTCCTTATAACTTTAAAGCTATAAAATGAGTGGTTTTGAGTAAATAATTTACAGTTCCTCCGTTTTTATATTTCTTTAAATATAATTTTATTGCAGTTAAAACTTATGAAAACTGATTTGGATGACGCTAAAAATTTTTTTTAATGTTAAGTCATTTCCTCCAACAACTATAGAATTTCCCTAGTTTCAGAAAATATGTTTCCCAGTATAAGCTAAGATATTGTATTATTGTTTTAATTAATTATAAATAAAATAATTTTGGTCACCAGTGCATATGAATTATTAAAAAAGTTATATCAAAGATCAGATGTGCGAGTGTTTATTATTGGGTGACGGCCTTGTGTTTTGCATGTATCGAAAGATACTTCCGAACATCGTAAATATTCACCATCAGTTTATTTTAACTAATAAGCTCTGATAAACGTCTTAAAAAATTTATTTGTTTCAAATCTTCCGCTTTAGTTCTTTATCACATTTTCAGTTCTCTACCATCTACCTAATATTGCACTCAACTTTCAAAGTTTGAAAGATATGTATTAAGCGCAGAAAAATCAAAGACATTTCGGTCATGGGCTGCAATAGTGGCACAACTCAAAAAGCACGCGTTTTGGACTAAGAACAGGTGTAAATATGAAAATACACATTCTTCTCAGCAGCAATACTAGCACAACTTATAATTCAACTTGAAGGTAATCTTCGTTTAAGCAAACTAAAGCATTTCTGATGCATTTTCCACTTATCTCAACACTTGATTTTTTGAGTTGTGCCACTATTACAGCCCATGAGCGATTAAATCAAAAGTTTAATGAATAGCCACTGAATATTATTTAAAAACCTTTCAAAATGAGCTAATTGCAGAATATTGTATTAGTATAATTTAATTAAAAAAAGTAAAAGAGAATGTAAAAGATAGCGCTTTTGATTGAGTGGCGGCATGTATCGAAAGATACTTCCGAATATCGTAAATATTCACCATCAGTATATTTCAATTAATAACCGTCGTTGAACAGTCGACTCAAATTTCGGGTTTAGGACTACCAATTTTCATCGTCGTAGCCTTGTGATTCTAAACCTTGCAATTCCCAATCCTTTCATGGAGAACTTTTTGTTGTAAATAACCCGCATTTCCGTTACATGGAGCGGAAAACCACGAAAACCTCCCACGCACTTTGCTTGAAGGTTTTGGATGCTGGTTGATGGTCAAAGTGAGGAAACGCTTGATGGAGCTTTCAATATTGTAGTTGTTGAAGCTGATGTCATAGGTGGATCTCTGATTAAGAAATTTGTTAAAGCTTATATTTATTTTGATGATTGTAATATGAGGCGTTGGATGTAAAGTGAGCGGTTACAGGTCTGTATTTTATAACTTTTTTGTAGTTTTCAAAGTTAAATATCTGGTTAAAAATAGCTGTATTACATTATAGTTTAGTTTTTTATTTTGGAAATAATAAGAACATAGGAACATAATTGTTGGAATGAAGAAAAAGAAAGAAACATATACATATGATCATCCAGCTGTTTTATTGCTGTAAAAAATATTGCTCAAATTTGGTTGAGATTTTGCGGTCATTTAAAAAAATATACAAACAATTGTATCAAATTAAGTTATTTCCATTTCTTGTTCTTTCATTGGTTTCCGTTCAAATGGCTTGATAGTTCAATCATACAAAATATACCCATTCATATAAATTGAATTTTGAAAGGATTTCTTTAAATAAATCCTTAAAGGAAGAAAGAAAGAAAAGAAATATTTCCAATCAATGGCAATTTTCCACTCCAAATGACCAAGGGTTACTCTCTCTGAAAGCAGTCTCTTTCTGACCATTGTTTGAACCACCCCTCAAGTTCCTGCCTTATCAACAGATGTTTATTGCAGATATCCTTATGGGCGATCCTTAAAGCTAGGACATCAATTCGATCAATTCCTCTCCCCCCCCCCAAACCAATCTTAATCAATTCATCTCTTGCTCCCTGCAATTCATCTATCAACTCTTAAAACTCTAACAGCAACCGTAACNGAACATTTTTGGTTTGCATTGAGGTAAAACTCTTATTCTTCCTTTTTGTATAACTTGGATTTGAGATTTATCTGCATTTACAGCTAGTTTCCATTTAACGCACCAGTCTTCTATTTTATGTATTTGTTCCTGTAATAATTGCAGTGCTATATTTATGATTTCTTGATTTGATGATGATTCCTGTGTCGTCTGCATAAAAGGCTGAAATACTATTGTAATCTGTTCTATTTATTGTAAAATAGCTCTAACAGACTTGTAAACTATAACATGGTTATTTATAACCTGGAAAAGAGAAAAAATTGGTAGTAAAACCGAACCATTACATTTCTAACTTTTTCCCCAAGAAATAAATATTCACGATTAACAAGACTTATAAACAATTATTTTATCACTAAAAGAACCAGTCTCGTATGCATATTTTCTAATTTTGTACACTCTAAAAACAATATCTCTGTTTTCATCGGTAAATTTGGACCAAATTTCTTTAAAGTTAATAGTTATGCAGCTAATACGGTCGTTGACTTTATAAAGCGTGTGCAAAATAATAGGTGTTAAAGCTAGGAGTTATTTTCAAAACTTAAGTTAGTTCGTAAATAATAAGAAGCCTAATACCATAGCAGGTTTAAGAAAACTCAAGCATATTTTAAAGATCGTATTTTTAAAGAAGTTAGTAGAAACTCCCAACTATTACGATTTATATATTTTTGTTGTTTTTACCTATGCCACTTGCCAATATCAGCAAGCCTGGTAGGGAAAACCAAACGAATTTTAAGGCAGAGGGAGTGTTTCTTGTTTTTCAGTAGCGGCATCTATGGCCAAGAATACGACTTCAGCCACATTAAGATTTATATAAAATGATAAAATTTTCTTGGTGAATTAACCAACTTTTTTTTCTTTGAAATTTTAGGAGCCAAGAAGCATGAATGTTATTGTAACAAAGAAAAGAAAGAGGAAAGAATGTTGGAACCAAGAAACATTGAAACAAGCATTGTTGGTTTGACTAAGGAATATTTTTTTCGACGACCATAAGAAATGGCAACTCTAAGCTAGAATATGAAGGGAAAAAAACTCATAACAAAAATCAGTGCAAAATAGAAACATTCTAGACAATAGAAATCTTCTTGAAATTTTAAGAGCCAAGAAGCATGAATGTTATTGTAACAAAGAAAAGAAAGAATGTTGGAACCAAGAAACATTGAAACAAGCATTGTTGGTTTGACCAAGGAATATTTTTTTCGACGACCATACGAAATGGCAACTCTAAGCTAGAATATGAAGGGAAAAAAACTCATAATAAAAATCAGTGAAAAATAGAAACAAAATATTACCCACTAACTAATACAACTTATATACATATGTTTAACTTGCCATCTTGGTGAATGGAATATTTTTTTCTTCTTATTTTGGAAATAATAAGAACCAAGAAATATAAATGTTGGAATAAAGAAAAAGAAAGAAGCATATACATTGGAGCATCCAGCTGTTTTATTGCTGTAAAAAAATATTGCTCAATTTTGGTTGAGATTTTGCGATCATTTAAAAAAATATACAAACAATTGTATCAAATTAATTTATTTCCATTTCTTGTTCTTTCATTGGTTTCCGTTCAAATGGCTTGATAGTTCAATCATACAAAATATACCCATTCATATAAATTGAATTTTGAAAGGATTTCTTTAAATAAATCCTTAAAGGAAGAAAGAAAGAAAAGAAATATTTCCAATCAATGGCAATTTTCCACTCCAAATGACCAAGGGTTACTCTCTCTGAAAGCAGTCTCTTTCTGACCATTGTTTGAACCACCCCTCAAGTTCCTGCCTTATCAACAGATGTTTATTGCAGATATCCTTATGGGCGATCCTTAAAGCTAGGACATCAATTCGATCAATTCCTCTCCCCCCCCCAAACCAATCTTAATCAATTCATCTCTTGCTCCCTGCAATTCATCTATCAACTCTTAAAACTCTAACAGCAACCGTAACTCACTAAAATGCGTATTTTTTGCAATGGACTATAGAATAAGGGAGGTGATTTAGAGAGATGATGTTTGAAAGTAAGTTAAAGTCATTGGAGGAGGGAATATGATGTTTGAAAGTAAGTTAAAGTTATAAAAAAGGAAGAGATGAATTTTCACGTATTTTATGGGAAATATGGGAGATGTTGATGGAACTATAAAGTAAAATGGAGTTGAGTTTTTCCAAAGGTTTTTGATGGCTGCCTATATAGAGTATTTTGAATTCATCGGTTTTTGTAGTTTGAGAGAAAAGAGCGTTTTAGAAGAATAATTGTAAGTTTAAGTTTTAAGGTCATTTTATGTGACTCATATTGTAATAATAAAATAAAATAACAGTTTTAAAAACTACGTTTTCAAGTGACCTTATAGGGATAAAACAAATTTATTTTCGTCTTGCCTTTAAGGAAAATATATTTGGCGATAAATTCACGGTCTGGAAGCGATTGAAATTTGGATTCCTATTCAGCACAGTGATGTAGTTGAAATTTGAACCCTCTATCTAGTTGGATTGAGTGCTATGTGATTCAAAAAGACATTATAGAAAAAGACACATTTTTGCATCCTTTGTAATTGGTTAAAAAGATATGGCTAACTTCGCACAAGTTGTGGAAGTTTTTTTTTTCTTTTAGCTTGTAGTTACTACATATATGCCTTATTATTTGTCACTACATCTGCCTTATTTTATCCTTGAGTTAAAAACAAACTTAACTCCTTGAAATGTGCTTTTGTTATACAGTATAGTATAAGGGAAATGATTTGAAGAGATGACATTTGAAAGTAAGTTAAAGTTATAAAAGAAGGGCAATGAAGTTTTAGATTTTTTATGAAAATTACGGTGGAAGGCAGGAAAGTAAAATGGAGCACTATTTTAATTATTATTTTTTTTTTTTAGCTAAATGTGTATTAAAATAAGAAATTTGAAAAAAAAAATAATAAAAACTATATCAAGGATGCTGATAATTATGTGGAGCCTTTTTAAATACTGGTGAAATTAAAGAAAGCTGTTAAAAATAAACAAATTTCAGTAGCAACAAACTTAATTGGTACATATATGCGACTTCCAGAAATTGTATTAATTTATTTGCGAAATTTGTACTGACTGTTCCCTTTTTGTAAAAACAGTTCCATGTATGTTTCTTTTTGATACACATAAATTAATATATACATATATAAAATCGTAATAATCGTACTAAAGTTACACATTCGTATTTAAAGCAAATGTTTTTAATATTGCTGTTATAGAAAAAGGAATCTACCGTTTGCTGCAAATTAAAGTATATACGAATTTAATCAATTATGATAATAAATTTATCGGAAATAGGAGAATTCTAGTATTAATAGAGATGACAACACTTCTGATTTAATGGGAAGATTTTATTTTTTATATTCAAATCGGCGATAAATTCAAAGTGGTTTCATTTTAAGAACTGTTTTAATTCTATTTTATCTGTTTTAATTCCATTTTTTTTCCTATTTAACGCTTGTTTTACAAAATTAAAAAGGTCGTGTTCCTTTATAATGTATAGTTAAAATAAATATCTTAGCAACAATTTTCGAAATATTCAATTTTTTTAAAACTAAAATTGGTAGCTAATGGTACATAATACAGCGATACCAACTTGCTCCGCTTTCAAAAAAAATTTTCTTCTAGTGGTAGCAAAATGTGTATTTTGATGTATGATTCATGTTTTACTGAATTTGATCTTGAAGTTATTTTGTCCACCACTACTTACGAATAATTCAGAAATTCATATATGACACCACTTTGTTTCAATCATTTTAGAGTGTTATAAGCAAAATTAACGTAAGTAAAATAAGTTTTGGTTTTTTAATTATCTACCACTTTATCTAATTTTTTTGCCAAAAACGGAGCAATTGGCATCTTTGCATGGTATATAACATCCGCTTTTTGCTTAATTACAAATGTAGAACCACTTCTTTTTTTATAAAGGTAGTTATCTTGTCATTACAAAATTTACCCTCTCCCCTCATTAGGGAATGGCACCCCTACCATTTTTAACACTATATTTAACAAAAAAGGTTTTTTTTAAAGGTAAATATCTTAGAATTGCCAGTTCAATTAAGATTGCAAACTGGTGTTTCGTTAAAATTTGGCCAACACCTACAAACGCTCTTAGAGGGTTAGCAGTTGTATATTATGTTTCAATTATTTAATTATATATCATAAATATGGACTGGTGTGAAATGGATTAAAAATATATATAGCTTACCAATAGAGCGTCAAGAACGAATTATATCCGGTCTTGATATAGTGCAAAAGCACCATGACCTAACATTTTCTCTACTTGTAAACTAAACTCTTCTTTGGAATAAAGGAAACTTTTAGTTTATGTTCGTACATATTTTCTTATTACTTTCTTATATATAAGTAAGGTAGTACAACAATGAATTGGTCAAAATTAGCAATACAACTAGAATTTAAAAAAACTTCTTAAACATTCGATATTAAAAGAAATTATAGCTTACGTAGACTCAGTACAGAAGTGTTTCCATAATTTTGCCCAACCCCTGTATATTTTCTTTATTTTACAAGCATTTATTGACATGAATAAAAATGAGGGATGAATAAAAATTAGGATACTTCAATCTTTTTTTACCTCCTTTGAAATTTGTCTCTGTTGTGGTCAGCCCGTCATAAAATAATACCTAAAAAATTTGGTCGCGTTTCACCTGTTTCAATTTTGTTACATGCTAAGAAATGTAATAGCTGCTAGATCTAATATGTTTTTTTTATTTTCTTAAACAATTTAATTCAAGTTTTCAAAAAGTGTAGCTTCACACAATCTTATTAAAATCTTAATTCTCTTAAAGAAAAAAACTTTAGAGAAATGGCTAAAATTCAGACTCTTTTAGAACAAATACCAAACAGTAAAATTTATTTCATTTCTTTAAATGGATATTTTACATCTACCCACGCAACATCTCGACTAATAAGAAAGTCATTCAATCAAGTCTTCCAGCCCATGGCTACAGTTTCAAAACCTTTGCATTTTCAAAACCTTGGGGAAACCAAAGCAGAAAGAGAAGATTCGGTATATGATTAGAAAAGAGGGTTAAAACCAATTAGCTCTGTTTACCCCACTTTGCGTGGGGGGTTGCTTAAGTTTTAGTTCGTAAATTTCATTCCCATCATTGGATTCCTTTGCAGAAGAAAGACTGTTCGGTAGAAAAGGTGGAATTCGGTAATTCTGTTACAACCGTAATCAGAATTTAAGAGCTACCGATTCAATTTGCGAACGAAGTTTTGGGAGTTTTGAGGACGTTGTAAAAAGAGAAAAGTTTCGCGAATTTGGAGAAATTGCGGAAGAATCAGACGATAACCATTCCTCCCAGTTTCAGAAATGGAAAAATTTAGAAGAATGTTGCTGTCATTCAAGTTTGATATTAGATGGAATAGAATAATTTTCTATTTATCGTTTTAGTTTTGTTGGAAGAAAAAGATTTTGGAATGTTTATAAGTTTTAGATTCTTCTTTAAATGTGCTAAAAGTTTAGAAACTGGCGTTAAATGTATAGGAAAGAGGAATTAAAATCTGTGAACAAATTACGCCAGAAAAATATGATCCTGTACTAGATATATTTATTATGACTAAGTACTAACAAAGTGTACTCGTTTGAAAAAGCCATACTAGTTTTTGGAACAAACTAAGTACTGGTAGTTAACACTCAATTCATTTTACATTTCTTTGATAAAATATCTGTAACTAATACTTTTTATTAACAGTTGTAATATATATACAAGTAAATTTAAAATATGTATACAAGCAAATATATAATACGTATACAAGTAAAAGTTTTAAGTGTGTTAAAAACGGTTGTTATAAATAGTTTACTTCTCTTGCAATACAAGTAGAAATAAGAGATTTTTACTATCAATGTTTTAAATTTACCAAATATTTTTAGACCTGGTTTGAAAATACATTTTTTTTTGAAAAAGCATAAAAAAGAAAAATTGTAGTACAATTATTATATAATAGTGTTTTTTACCTAAATAAACTTAAAATGCCTACACCCTGTGATATTTCAAATTTAATTTTAATTTCAATTTTAAAACAAATTTGGAATTTTTAAAAAAAACCTTAAAACCTTAAATGGCAGATATTGTAATAAAAAATGTGGTTTAATCAAAATATTGTATTAACACTCTTTTAAAAATGACATTTTTCACATCATTACAATATTAAAAAATGGAAGGGGAAAAAAAGAAAATGGCGGTTAATGGGTTAATTCCATAAAAGCTTGCAACCATGACTATAATATGTATCGATAATTTTATGAATACTTTATTTGAATACTGGAACAACTCCATTGATTTATTTAGAATTTGTAAAATAAAACAAGTGTTATTAGACAATTTGGTTCGTTCTTTACTTATTTACATTGTAGTTTCCTCTACTAAAATATTTGTAGTTTTCTGATTAATATATTTTGCACTCTTAACACTTTAATAAAAATAAATTACTGTATCCGTATTCGATATCTATAAAGGAATTTACTTGATTTCGATACTGCATTGTGCTTTATCACGATATCAAATTGTGTCCAATTCTGTTAATGAATTGTGTCTGATTCCGATACTAAGCTGTGCCCAATCACAATACCGAATTATGTCTAATTCCGATTATAAATTGTGTACAGTTCCTATAAAGAATTTTTCCCAATGCCAATAGCAAATTGCCCCTGATTTCGATGCCGAGTTGTGCCTATCAGTATCAGAAAATGCACTGCGTCTGATTCCAATACCAAACTGGGACTAATTTCGATAACGAATTGTCCTTAAACGCTTTCGAATTAAAATGTCAAATTCCGCCGCATTTTAATATTAATTTATGCCCACTATGCGGAATTTTTTCGATATCGTAATGAGTTAGGCACAATTCACTATCGGATCTTTTTATAATCTGATACTCATTCTGTACTAATTCCCAATCTGATATCGGTAACAAGCGCAATTCAGAATCGGAATTAGGACACAATTACGTTATCGAATTGTGCATAACTTTTATGCCAATATGTGCCTCTTTCCGACACCTAATGAGCCGATTCCGATTGCAAATTGGGTTTGATTCCGATACCGAATTATCTCTAATTTCGATACCGAATTGAGCCTGATTCTGATATCGAATTCCGCCTAATCAAAATACCGAATTGCTGTTGATTCCGATATCGAATTGTGTCCGATTCCGGTAACGAATTATGCCTGTTTCCGATGCCTGCTTCCTAATGCCTGCCTATATCAAATTGTGTCTAATTTCGACACCGAATTGTACCTGACAGCGATGCCGAATTGTACCTAATCACAACACCGAATTGTGGCTGATTCTAATACCAAATTGTACCCAAATCCAAAAACGAATTGTGTCGAATACTGATACCGAATCATAACTGATTTCGATATAAAATAATGCCTGAATTCGATACCAATCTATGAATATTGTCCTATTTCGATACCGATAAATGGATTATGCCATATTTTAATACCGATAATTACTTAGTTATATTCTAAAAAAAGTATACTAAGTTTTACATTTCTTGCTGAGTTTTTTCAATGATACTTAAATAATTATTTATGTCAGCAGTTTTTATTTTAGTTGTACTGGCAATTATCTGAGAAGAAACATCAGCGACTTCTTTACTTGCGTTAATTATTAATGTGTCATGGTGATAAAAAGTTCAGCGTCTGCTTCAAATTTAATCATTTAAATTTTTTAATCATTAAATTTTTAAATTTTTTCAAACTTATTATAACCATTAATTTTTATATTCATTAAATTTTTTAATCTTTTATAATCATTAAATTTGTAAATCTTTTCAGACTTATCTTTTCATTATTATAATCATACATTTTTATAATCATTAAATTTTTAAATTTCTTTTAATCTTTTTACAATCATTAAATTTTCTAATCATTAAATTTTTAAATCTTTTCAAACTCATTAAACCAAGGAGCAAAAAGTTGGAACACCTATTTTGCTTCAAACGAAGAAAATACTTTTTAAAAGATGTAAAAGTTGTCAATGTTAAAAAAAAATGTCAAAAAAAAATGTTAAAGGGGAAAAAAAACGATGTTGTTCTTTAGCATTTTAAAGTATTTCATAACTATTTCTATAATTGTCACGGCAGAAAATTCAGAGTGGTTTTTATATAATAAATATCGTAAACAGATCTATACATTTTTAACTTTTTCTTTTCTTAAATATAACTTTTTTAACTTTAAAAAGGACAAAAACCAGTTGCGTAGTGGCTTTAAGAATAAAATAGTTCCTATGAATAGAACTGAATAAATAAAAAACTATATTTCTCTTTCTTTTAAAAAAAAAAAATGCAGTGTAACTAAGACTCGATTGGTGAGCAATTATTGATAAATCTAACAAATAAATAATTTAAGGGAAAATGAAATCAGAAGAAATAAAGAAGCTAACAGACAACTTAAGAGTGGATGATCCATCTTGAAAACATAAACAACTCTTGTTAACCAGTAGCCAAAGAAGGTGCCGTGGGTTCAAATTCCATTGTTGAATTGGCGACCGAATAACATTTTAAGTACCGAATGACAACAAAAGAAGAGCTGAAAGCAGAATTAGGGCTCCACAATTCAGAGACCACCTACCCCATGTATAAGGTCAATGCCATGGTTTCCCATTTGAACTTGAGTTCCAAGGAAGATGGGGACTGGAAAAGAATATTTTTTAGAAGAAATAAAAGAAAATCCCCGGTGCATCGTTTAGAAAATATTCGATGGAGTTTGTATTGATTTGGGTAGATTTCTGATACGATACTTATCTAAACTTTAGCTTCAGATTGGCAACATTCTTTGGAGTTTATTGACTGTTATTTTGAAGAGAAAGAGCTTTTACTCTATACAATTTGAAATTATTCATTCTATTTCAAACTTTTAAGTGTTTGCTGTATTTCAAAAGCGAAAACAAAACAACACAAATTCTTGTCAAAATTCTTCACAAATTCTTGTTGTTATTTTTATTATTATAACAATTTTTTATATTTTTATCACAAGGGAAATGTGATTTCAAATTTAAAAAGTTTTTATAAAATGGATGCTTTTTTATTGATATTTTTGACCTGTTTCTTTTAATGGAACTCGATTACAGCATTCGGGACTAACCAATTTGAGGGTTAGAGATGGTTAGGCCAAAATTGTTTTACTAAAAATAATAGCTATATTGCGCAAAACTCAAATTAGAACACATTTCAATTTTACTTTAAAAGTAGTTAGCCTTGATGATTTTAGATGTACAGCAATGGAAGAAATTGTGAACTTTGGGATTTAACTTCATGTTTTCCTTCAGCAATTGTTCGGCAAGTACAATTTTTCAATTCTCTAAGTTATATTTTGAATTTTATGCTATACTAAACAGGAAAGGAATATTGGAAATAGGATTCATAAATAATTGGGAAGGAAGATACCTGCAGACACTTATGCAACAGAAAGTCAGATCATGTAAGTTATAATAATGCATAAGTCACTGTGAATTCTAGACTAATTGCTCAATGAATTTACGTCCATGGTTCAACTGCTTTTTTATTTCTCTTGGTATAGTGTTTTAAAGTTACTTTAGTCTTATTTTATTGAATCACAAGTGGATAGCTTAATATTAGTGTTTCTTTGTTAAATATTTACTGATTTTTTTAAAAAAAAACTTATAAGTTTTTAAAATTAAAGTTTTTCACGATTTATTTCATCTTAAATGTAACTGGATAACTTAAAATTACAGATTCTTGTGTGTATATTATTACAGATCAATTTTATTTATTTATTTAATTAAAACTTAAAATTACAGTTTCTTGTGAAACATTGAAATATTAAAAAGGGCTGATTAATTTAAAATTAGGATTTCTTGAGTAAAAGTTAAAAAGCGTATTTTATTTAAATGGACCTACTTGGACTTATTTGAATAACTTAAGACTTCTAATCTGAAAATTAATGAACGCTGTACATAAAGAACCGGATGGAACAGATTCATACAGATATATTTTTCATAACATTTGATACCAAGAGGTAAATAAATTAAAAAAATAATCAAGTGTAAAATATTCTTGAAAGCAAAAAAGTCAAGAGTTTATAAACTTAATATAAAAGGAGTCTGAATAAACTATCTCAATGACAACGAAACGCCACTGAAATATGCACCTCTTTTTTCCATAGAAATGTGGCCACAAGCTTCCCCTCAAGGAGTTTCAATTTACCAAATGTTTGAGCTCAGTTGTTGGACAGGCTTTTCCAATCTATTACGACCACTTAATTATCTTATATTCTATTTAGTAATTCTAATAGATTACAGATATAGCAATATATTAAAATAAATAAATAGGGTATAAGATAACTAAATAAGATATCTAAATTGATATTATATGTTTTCCTTAAACAGGATTACTAAAAAGATTCAAATAGAGACATTTCGATGACAATGGAACAGGGATGAAATATGCGCCTCATTTTCTCTCAGAAGGGAAGCCACAAGCTTCATTTTCTAGAAATTTCAATTTCCCAAATGTTCTGGCACAGTTGTCTGACACGTTTTTCTGATCTATTAGGCCTATTTAGTTGTCTTATATCCTATTTAGTAATTCTAATAGATTTCCTATTTAGTAATCGATTAGAATAACTAAATCGAATCTAACGGGATATAATAAGATATCATTAAACAGGATTACTAAAGAAATTCAAATTGTGGTATTTTCCATAATATTTAAACCAGAAGGATAAATAGAAATCCCCAAGCGTAATAAATGAAGAATACGGTTGAAAAGAACCAGGAATTTATAAACTCAAAACAAAAGAAGTTCGAATAAACATTTCAATGACAACGGAACACGACTGAAATATGCGCCTCATTTTCTCACAGAAATGTGGCCACAGCACTCCCTTTCTGAGAGTTTCAATTTCCCAAATGTTCGGGCCCAACTGTCGGACACGTTTTTCTGATCTATTAGGCTGAAATAAAATTTAAGACATTTTCTTTTTTGCTCCACTTCAAACCCCCTATTCCATTTGCCCCCCAACTTGGCATGCTTGAGCCAAAGAATTCCATTATCAAAAATGTCCCTTTTCCACAAAATCAGCGAGCACTTTGTGAAATAAGTAGCGACGCGATCTTCAAGAAAAGGAACGCCAAAAATAAAATACGCCAGAAGCCTATTTCTGAACAAATATCTGCAGTCGCCCAAAGGGATGTTTTATATCAGTAAACACTCACAAAATTGGGTATGGATGCGGATATTATTCCAGTTGGCTGAAAACAATGGTAGCTTTTAATAATTCTAAAATACTGTTTGAATAAATATATTGGTGTCAAATATATATCATAATGCAAGAATGGATGAAATTCATTTTCATCGCTTTTAAAAATGTTGTATTGTCGAGTAACTTTCTTCTTTACGGCAACTTTACAGAAAGATTTTCACCCTGCTAAGATCCTTTAATGTTAGAAACGTGGCTCTTGTGGCAACTCGACGTTTTAATTTCGGTTCAAAAAGTTAGACATTCTTATAACAGCAAACAAAGATGATTTAATTTTTTTGCCACTAACAACTTAAAATTTCCAATGTAATTTTTTTAAAAATGCATTTTTTTGATACTACTTCATAAAGTTTCCAATGTAATTGTTTTGTGATAAAGTAAAAAACTTTTAAAATAGTTTTTCGTTTATTAAAGAATGAAATTTTCGATGCAATTTATTCTAGACAACAACATAAAACTTTGACTGTAGTTTCTTGACCATACAGCTTAAAGGTTTTAATATATTTTTTCATACTACTACATAAAACTTCAAGTGTAATTTTATTACATAAAACTTTGACTGTAGTTTATTTGCATGGTTCAATACAGGGCTGCTAATTACTAATCTTTTTGAAAAATATCTTACAGGTTGGTAAAAAAATTAAAATCTGAAACTTTCAGAGATATTTGTAATTTAGTCAACACTTTAAAAGCATTACCACAATAGAGTTAGGATAAAGTGGTGTTTTATATGAACTTTTAAACTATTTACAAGTAGGAAAAAAAATTTGAAGGAAAATAATTTTAAATCAAATTTACAACAGAAAGAATCCTACATTAAAACATAAATTTAAATACCACTATAAGAAATTTTCCCAAAGGAACTTTGAAAGTTGGCAGTCCTGTCAATGAAAGTGCAACAATATATTTTTGGACAATTATCACTTGCTGAAATTTAATTCTTGTCACTGTAGTTCTCCCTTCAATTCTCTCTAATAGTACTTGCCATTATTCCTTTTATGATTTTTTATTATAGGACCTACTAGAACCGATGAATCGGCGAATGGTGCCATCAAGACGAGATATCAATTATATATAACGAGACCAAGTAGCTTTAAATTATAATGAAATTCAAAACTTTAAAACTTCCAATTAATTGATGAAACATTTGTCACCACTTTTTAAATTATTTGGTAACCATACATATATATATACACACATATATTGAGAAAATATATCACATTTCACCTCCGACGCCTCATATCATAACTATCAAAATAAATAATTTCATCAACTTTTCTTAAAATAACGTTTCCTTATGCTGATACAATTCTGAACAACTCCAAAATCAAACAAACACAGTTTAGAGCAAGCAGCTCATTTTATTTTTTATTCCTTTTAGTTATTCAAGCAAAGTGCTTGAAACATTCATAAAAGCAACTCCACAGCCTGCTTACCTCAATGCTCAACCAAAACAGTGTTAAAACTTCAGATGAATGGGATAGGGGTCGCTTCGTGGCCCAGGTGCCCAATAAAATCAAAACACTAGGTATAAAAAATATATATGTATTAAAAAGCCGGAAAACAAGGAAATGAAAAGATATAATTTCTTCATCATCTCACACGATTATATCCGCAGAAAGAAGTACTTTCTAATATAGTATCAATATAACCAAACCGTACGTTGATGTAAAAAAGCTCTGGCAAGGCATAAAATTATATTTGTCAAAAATCGACTTTTCAATTAAATTCGTTTGCCACTGCGGAAAATCATTTTTGAAAATTTAGCAAAACTTTGCGTATTGTCGTATAATGTTACAAAGATTAACATTTCTCTACTGGTAAACAAAACGTTAAATTATGCCTCGCGTGCTTTCAAAATAATGGTACCTTTTCTCGAAAGAAAAAATTATATCATCAATGTATAGGTATTTGTTTCTACCCTAATATATTAATTATAAAAATATATAAGTCAAATTATGCAAAATTCAAGTCGAACCATAGTGATTTTTTAATGTTAAAGTGGTGGGTAATAGAAAGAAAAATCTACTTATTCGATGCATGTGTTTTTCATGTATAGAGTACAGTTAGTGTTTGAATATTAATGTGTTGAGCTCATTTTTATCACCAAAAGCTTTTACTTTTTTTGGTGTAGCCTTCTAAAACTTCAACCAGCTAGTTCTAATGTACTTATTAAAACGAAAATGATAGAAGTTTACTGTTTCTTATTATTTAAAAATATCTACATATCCAGAAAAAATATTATTAAAAATTGTAAATATATTATGTGTCTAATAAAAGGGACAAAAAGCAAGGAATAAAAAGAAAAGCAGGAAGAATTTATTCAATCGAAAATGCTCTAAACGGCTATAAAAACTGGTATTAAAACTTAAAAAGAAAACGAAAAAATTAGTTTTGAAAAAAAAAGTAACTTGATTTCACTTGTTGTGAAATTAAGCGCAACAACAAATTCCATTTAAAAACGTTCTTCATGCAAAGATCACTATTTAATTAACCCCTTCATCTCAAATGCAATTTCACAATTTATACAACACCCCTTACGACAAGTCGAAAAGGATGCGGACAGCAACATGTTTCACTGGAAGAGAGAAAGAGAGCCGAAGGAAGGATTCCGCTTCCCTTCTCATCCTCCGAGCATCTTCATCTTCCGCATCTTCTCCATCCGAGGTAAAATCGATCCCAATATTTTTCAACCAGAGAAGTAAAAATTTCTCCTTCTATCTGGAAGAAAAGCTTCTTCGGTTGTCGCGCGTGTTTACACGGATTCGAGACAAATTAGTCTTTTCTCTCCATCCTTGCTCTTGAGCTTCCAAAAATGATGCTCAAGAGCAGATCCGTCTTCTTCCTCTTCCTGTAAACAAATTTTCCAGTCTGTGTAGCGATTGACTATGTGTGTGTGTATAAATGAAAACGTATATATTTTCGGAATCGCTAACTGTTGACTGATGATTCCGGATCGGTGAATAGCTGCTTTTTTCTTAGGTGGTGATCTTTTATTTGGCGAGTAAATTGTGGATGGCGAAATGGGAATTCGGTCTTTTGAGTTCGTGGCTAAATTAAGGATTCATTGGCGACTTAATTTATCCGTTTCAGGCTCCGTGTTTTATAATTTCTGGTTTCCTCTTAAGTTCTGCTCAATTTAGTTAGCTTAATTGAGATTTTCTTCCTTTTTTTTATTTTCATTATCTATGAATCAAGCCAAAAGAATTAAGTTCAGCGTCCGATCTACTTTTTTTTCTGTATTTAGAAATAGATTTTTCTGCATCATATCTCCCTTACCATGGTTTCTCCGTAACCACTTTTTCCCGATTACGTTAAAAAAGGGAAATTGCTTTTCTAAACAGTATTAAAAAGAAAAACTGTATTTCTTCATGGTATGTCTAAAAACATTTTACACCATTACATTAAACAGGAAAGTCTTGACTCTCTATGATATCTTCACAACTATAGTTTTATCTTAACCTGTTTTCCTCTATGATATTAACAAAATTGTGATTCTCCATAATATCTTTTCAACCAATTTAAAAGACCGGGATAGTCTGGTTGGCAGGGCGCTTTACTCACGTTTGTGAGAGGGGGAGTTCGAATCCAGCCGGTCGAAGAGTAGAGATCCAGCCTGAGTAGAAAATGGTGACTGGTGCACATGAATCTGCCGGGTCACAAAATCTTTAATGTTCCCATAACAAATCAATACCTCTATGGGTACTGAATTGGAGATTGATCGTTCTCTGGTTCAGGTGGAAATTACGATCTGTGAACGAATGACTGGGTGCCCTATAAACGGGTGTGACGTATGGGTGTGGTAGAAGTTGAATTCTTGGTCATAGATTGCGCCACTGGAAAACAAGATCAATCGCACTCTTTCAGCCTTAATGGCCGATAACAACAACAACCACCAATTTAAAAGTATTAAAAATAGAAATTGTGATTCTCTATGTTATCACCATAATCATTTTTTTCACCATGATATTAAATAAAGAAAAATCTTAAATCTCCTTGATATCTCAGTTACAATCGTTTCTCTTTCATGATATGAAAAAGAGAAATCGTGATTCTCCACAATCTGTCCATAACCTCAATTTTTCCATAACTATTTTTCCTCTCCATAACATTAAAAAGGAAACTCATGATTGGCAGATGAACTTTTGTATGAATTTGATTAATTAATTCAAGAGTTAGATAAAACAAATTCCTTTTATTTTCAAATTGAAGGGTGAACTTGTAACAATTTTTATTCAATGTAATACAATTAATACCATACATTTGCAGACTTGGTGGTGCTCAATTAAGCCTTATAAGCCATTATGAAGTAGAAGGACAGACAGCACAATATAGAGAAGAACATCACAAAGAATACATCAGCCACCTCCAAGCTTAACAAAGCGTTTGGCGGGTGATACCGCTCAGCCAGGCAATCCCCATACATGACGATACTCATAATATCTCATACTTTAAATGAAATATAATATATAAAAAGTAAACATTAACATGCAATACCACATATTGACTATTCTTTGGAAATTCCACTGATTGACAGTCGCGCATGCGCATCTTGACTATGTAGTCCATTTGAAACCAATGTGCGAAAGTGATGTCGATTTTAAACCGATATGTAAACCATTTGAAACAAATGCTTTTTCTTTGAGCTCATGGAAAATTGTGAAATTAACGATGTAACACACGGACAAGTTCGAACTATTGCTCAGATCCCCATATAAATTTGCAAAAGTCTCTTTTTTGCCTATCAATGCGGTCTCTACGTGCAAGAAGATGATTCCACGAAAAATTTACTACTGTGTTTTGATTTGATTACCTCTAAAAACCATGCTGGTATTTCCAAACAACAGGGACTCGATAGATCCAGGAAATTGAATAGATATGACTCCATAGATCCAAGAATATCGATCGAAAATAGGCAAGAAAATCAGACCCATAGTTTTTGATCCATTTGCTCCATTACGCGTCGTTTGCAAAAGCTGAATATATGTACTGACTCTACTTAGATATGTGCTGTTATATGTACTAAGATATTATTCTTTTCATAATAAATACTGCCACCAAGCCAAAAAAAACCACGTGAGTAGTTTTGTCACACCAGCAACTACATATCAATGTAGTCTTATTATTTCTAATTAGTAGTTTTGTTTAAATGACCAGTGCTTCGTTTAATACTAAATGTACCTAAAAAATTTAATTGTATCCTTTTTAGTGAGTCGCATTAATATTGTCATTAATATAAGCTAATTCATTTGTGTTTAGTTATCTTTATAAACACACTGAAAATCAAGAGTTTAATGGAGTGAACGCTGTTTCAAGAAGGTAATAAAAAAAGTGAAATATTATTTTAAGAAGTTTTCACAAATTTCAACTCAAGCATTTTCCTTATTTTTTAAAGGTCATTTCTAAGATCCGGTTTCTTTTTTATCTTGTCCATTAATATCTTTTAGCGATTCTTATTCCCTAACAATTCATTTGTTTTGGCTTCGAGCAATGCAAATTCTTCCAACAAACAAACACTCTCTTACCATTTAACAATTCCGGAAGATATTACCGCCGAGGTAATTTAACTTTCGAATGCCGTAAAAGAAAACTAGAAAAGTAGTAAAAAAAATAGAGCAATAACAATATTTTTGAAAATGAATTAGTTCCTTCTGGACCACCCACTGTGATGTCGCTTTGGCGAGAAGTTTGGCTAGGATAATGGCACAAGTCACTGTGCCTTTTGTGTCTTTTTAAAAGTTTAATTGAAAAGTTCTTTGAACTGTTTCTGGATGTATAAAAACCAATTTCCTAAAAGTGGTTGTTTGACATCGTGACAAACAGGGCAATTGTCTGAAAACTCCTGAATATGGTAATTAAGTGGTGAAATATTGAAGTTTAAAGATATTTATTGACCATTAACTCTTTATTAGATCTGAAGAAACAACAACTTTGAGATTTATGTGCAATTACTTAAAGGAAAATTTTTGCCCGTTTTAGGTTCGATTTCTTTTGCCTGTTTGTATGCTTAAATTCTTTAGCTGACTGATTTATTCATGTGGTTTACTTTAGTCCAAAAAGTTATTTGAGGTCTTTGATTTGCGTTTCATTCCAATATGGTTAGATTTTTTTTTCTTCCAGAAATTGTAAATAGATGAGCAAATTGAAGTTGAGTTTAATCAATATCTTCTAGCAGAGGGAAAGCCTGTGCATATATCAATTTAGTAGTCGACGTAACGAACATAAACTGCGCAGTGGGGAGGAAATAAGAAATATGCCATTACTTTCTGCCTTCAAAACTGCGCAATGACGTAAAAACCCGAAAGATGTCACTGCGTTCGAACTACTAAGGAGTCGGGTTTCTCGTTTATGGTAACCCTTACGGGGGCCTTTTTTTTTGGTAAGAGGTGTTGCTTAAATTAGGTAAAAAAAAAAACAGAGTATGGGGTTGCAATCACTCGGAAACGGGCAGATCGTAGACGTTTTGGCTTTCTCATTGTCATCTTGGATTTTAAGTCAAATTTTTTAATTTAATTTTCTTGAGGCTTTTTTATTTTATTTATTTATTTATTTTACTTTAAAAGTCTTTGATGACGGACCATCATTAGACAATACTATATCTTTTAAAAAAAAGTTGGAAAATAAGGAGGTCACTTTGTTAGAATTAAGAGAAACAGTGTTTCATATTTTTTAGAATTTCTCCTGGAGGAAGAAAAAAGAAGAACTTTTTCTTGGAATTTCTCCTGATTTTTTTTTCCTTAAAAATGTAAAGCAACAAAATTATGCTCTGAAGGGTATTGAATAAATTTAAAACTGAACATTTAATTATTTTAAGATTTATAAATTGACTTTTACTATTGTTTAAATGTGTATCAAAATTAATGATGCCTGTTGATCCGACATCACTAAACTGTGACTCAAACTACCATAAAATAAACATCATTGGTCCTCCAGACCAGAAATCGATGTGAAAGAATGATATAAGGAGTGGACAAATATAGGTAAACACTTTTATGTAGAGCAGCACATATCTTGGAAGATTTCACATGGCGAAATTTAAAAGATCCGGCTTGAAGCTTTCAGAAATTGTGTCCCTTTGGCCCATGCAAAGATTTACATCAGCCAAAATGAGCATAAGAAGTAAAAAAGTTTATTTTTTTCTTTTTCATAACCATTATAATTAAAATAGCATTCTTATATAAATACTGCAACTCTGTAGAAGGACTTCAAACTATAACTGAAACTATAAAAAAGTTAATAACTTCCTCGCCTAGTTTTGGTCTATACAAGTTTTGCATGGGTAAAAAAGATATTATTTCTAAAAATTTCAAGCACCGATCTTTTAAAATGTACAGACAGTTTTGCCGTGTAATATCTTTTAAAAGATTTGCTGCCTAATGAAAAATAGTTTACATAGAGTTAATATTGAAGTGTTTCCATAATTTTGACCAACCTCTGTTTGTTGTTTTTTGTTATTTGATTTTCAGTTCAATGTTTTGGTCTGTGCTTTTGTCACAAAATAGCCTATTTTAATATGGTTGTGACATTGCTCATTTTCTATATTGTAATTCTTCATTTAAATTCACTTTATTAACTGTAATAGAGCCACGTATGTTAAACGAAGAAAATGTATACGGACTAGTGATCATCAGTTCTGACACAACAGATCTTGCTGAGCTTTGGTTTCTCCAGATCATTTCTCCTTGTAATTTTCTTTGTTGCCAGATTTTGTCAGTTAAATATACTAATGATTTTGAAATCCTCGTTAATGATGTCCAGCCATGGAAGTTTTGAACGTCTTCTTGCTCTGTAATTATTTAGTCTGTCTTCGAAAACCTTGTGTGTTGGTTTAGTTGCATCTAAACAGCAAGTATGCAATCTCATTCTCTTCAACTTTATAAATTTTGTTTCACCAACGTCCTGATAAATTATGTAAATTCCTGTATTCATAAAAGACTTTAATTTTGGTAAATAAAAACCTTTTTTTTTTTCAGATTGAGAATTAAATCCTTTCAAGTTAATTGGGCGATCTTATGCATCAAAAATAATTGAAGTTAATTATTCACTCTTGAATATATATTTAAAATTGCCCGATTCCCTGCAATGTTATGCATAAAATAAAATGTGTAAAAAAAAAACAATGTATTGATTTTTACTAAATAAAATTTGAACTTTAGAATTTCTATGATAATATTTTTTTTTTGATGCAGTCAAGTATAAAGAGATAAAATTTATGTTTTTCCTCATGAAAATGCGAACAATAACTTACTTCACTTCTATTCAGAATAAAATTTCTTTTCTTTTACCCCAATTTTTGCGGTCAAGTATTCTAAAGTGCCTTGGATTGCTTATGGCGGTCTGCCAATCCTAGAAATCCCTATTTGTTTTAAAGGGATTTTTATTTGAATAACGTTTTGTCCTCCATTTACAATGAGGCAGGAAAAAGCAAGGAAATATTGTCCTTTAAGCAAATCACTTTCTTTTGTTTAAAAGCAGGACTCTTCTCGGGAATCATTAAGTAGAGAGGAATAACTCTCACCCAATGAAAAGAAGAGATTATTTATCAGTCACCAATGATATACGAGGGAGTTATGTAGGATTTAAAGCTATATGGTAGTTTTACTTCATTTCTTATTGAGTGGGGGCTTTTATTTGTTTTTAATGAACATACGTTTGATTGAGTTCTGGGAAGGAATATAGCTTGGGTTTGATTTTATGAAACGGTTCAGTTTATGTTCTTTTTGTTTTCAAAATTATTCATACAGAACGAATTAAAATAATGTGCTATGTTTTATTCTTAATTTTTGGAGCCGAAAGGTTTATTGTGCCATATATTTGATTCAATGATTAACAATGAATTGCAAAATTATTAATAATTATAAAGTGATTTATAAGAAAGGATCATGTCTAGAGATTGCAGCACCATTTTAAGTATGAAAAATGGCGGCCAATTTATGCTTAGAAATTTTTATTAGTTATGTTTAAAAAGTTTTATTAGAATTAATTTATGTTTGAAATTTGAGAAAAGCATTTTTTTTCAATGGTAATGAACTGAAGCAGCAGGTTATAAATCAGATAAAAAAATTATAAAACGAATCTAGGAACGTAACCATCTGATAATTTGACCTCTGATCTATTTAATTAAATTATTTATCTCTAGTAGGTGACAATAAACTTTAAATACAATTAATTTATAAAAGAACATTTACCTTTGCTACAGCTTGAAAAATTATTTTCTGAAATTACGGAAATTCTGCAGTAATTGGTAATCATGAAACTTGCACCATGTTTAAGTTATTGCAATATTAAGTTGTTTATTTTAAAAAAAATCAAGCAATAGCTTTATAAACAAATTTCTATAAATCTTTTATTATTAACCTATAAGTGCCTCTAAGTTTTTCTTACTTTTTTTTAATTTCTTCAGATGTGATATATTTTAAATAATGGTTTGGAATTTACTTTTAGCGGTAGTTAAATTTGTAGAAAATTTGCATACTTTGAAAAAGTAGTTTCTTTTAAAAAGAATAACTACTTGATTAGCAATAAGTCTGCCAAAGTATCAGACTTATTGCTAATATATTTTTCTCCTATTTTATATTGAAAATACTTAGGCAGCATCTGCGACCGTTGGTTGAGAAATTTACTACGCATGCTTTAACTCTATGTTGTTTATGAATAGTGGTTGCTAAACATTAAGAAACAAATAAATTTATATTTTTAATGGTTTACAATGTTTCTGGAATAAGTGTGATGGCAGGTGCTAGGTATTAGTAAAATTGGTGCTTTTAAAAATGGTGTGATATTAGACTGCCAATAGCGACACATTTTGCAAAATATCTTATAGATTGGTAGGCTATTAAAATCTGAAGCTTTAAGAATTTTTTTATAATTTTTCCAACATTCTGACAACATTTGATTAATCCCGGCATAAATACGAATACAAAAAGGTCTACTCTGAATGCTTGCCGAGCGAGTCACAGATAAAGTAGTTGCCATACTATCCATCGCTTATATAACCTTTTTTTTTCTTTTTTTTTTTTTTGACAGATTTTTATCAATCTCGTGTAAATATGTAAATAGTTGAATATATTTTCTCAATTACTTTCTATTTTATTACACCTGGGTAAATGTTAATATTATTCTGACCTCTGTAAATATTATTTATATTCTGTTAATCTCAATTATGTTTAATTTCCTATCGATTTCATCATATGTTCAACAGACTGGTTCCCCCCTCATGACTTTACCATTCGGTACTTGGCATCTCTCCCTCTCAAATCTGTTCCCACTTTTCCACATTATTTGTCTCAAAATTCGACGAATCAGTTAGTACTACTTCGCGGCAGCGCATTGAGATTTGAGCTATGATCAGTTAGTGCTATTTCGGGGCAGCGCATTGAGAATTGAGCTATGATCAGTTAGTGCTACTTCGGGGCAGCGCATTGAGATTTGAGCTATGATCAGTTTGTGCTACTTCGGGGCAGCGCATTGAGATTTGAGCTATGTTCTAATACTTTTCCGAGGGGACTCACCAATGTACCAAACGCTATGTAGCGTGGAGGTTGGAGGTTCTAATCCCGGCGGAACACTGGGTGCATTTTTGTGAAGCCTGTTATTCATTTTGACAAGGGCTAATAAGCTTGCTTTGCAATGAGCACACAAAGTAGCCTATGTATTAGACCTGAAAATTTAAATTTTCAGCTCCATCAAAAAGCCCTCCACGAAGGTAAATTTCTCCCAATACTTGATCCAGGAGTTCCCTTGCCTTCTGGATTGGGTTCAAAATTACAAGGCTACGGAGTTGAACATTAGTAGTCGTAAACCCATAAAATTGGCTCGGTTGTTCAACGATGGTTATAATTTAAAATTAAAAAAATATATAATGAATCGGTGACCGATATCGATAGGTCTTCTACATTTAATGACCACTTTTTGCTTGGATTAGATTTTTTTTTTAAATGCATATCAGAAATAATCTGCTGCTTTAAAAAGTTAATTCAAGAATAGAAATAGTATACATCTATGACAAAATTTAGTTTTAAGGATTTTTATTTAAAAATATTTGGGGAGGCAAAATACATTTAATGTATAGATTAGAACTCCGATAAATGTGAATTGTCGAAGAACTATTTTTCCACATGAATTGTTTTTACCACATTTTGATGATTCTGAAACGACCGGTTATTTATTTAATTTAAGCCGCAACTTTTTCTTGTTGATTCGTCACGTGACGAGTGGTTATTTTCAGGTCTACTATGTATGTGTAATTATAAATTTTCTTTATGCTGTGCTGTATTAAGGGCTAACAAAATTTTAAGAACACATATTTTTTGTATGATTATTTCTCTACAGCTAAAAGTATTCTGGAGCTGCTGGAACTTCCACTTTTTACAGCTTTGCGCTTATTACCGTGAAAACTTCAGAATTAATTTTATAATGGTTTAAGCAGTTTGGTGAAAAACTAGTCACTAGCTTTAATATTTCTAAGGTTCTAAGAAGGCTGTTTTTGGTGAGAAAAAAATGTACCACTATTCTATAGAGGTTAAAAGGTTTCATCCTTTTTTTCCTGTTTCTTTTCTCCCGAAATATTACTTCGCAAGTTTCTCTCCTGCATTTGTTTCCCCGAAATAGAATGATTGCTCTATACTAAAAACATTAATTTTATATTTGACCTGGAACTGAAAACATTTAATTTTATAATAATTTTAATTGTCAGTTTATCTAGAAGTATTTTTAAGTTTAAAATACTTTCTGTTATAACAATAACATAAGCCATTCAGCCANAAAAAAAAAAAAAAAAAAAAAAAACTTAATCTTCCGTTGAAAAAAGAATCATAAACTTTTTCAATTGCATTTATAAGAGCAAAGCATTTCGCAGAAAAAGCGCCATCTAGCGGCAAAAGTACTTTTTCAAACAAAAATTTGTCTTAAACACTTCTGTCGCTCTTGTAACAGTAAACAAAAACTCCTGACAAATCGTTACAGAAAAATTGCAAAATATCAAATGTATGCAAACAAAAAAGTGACATTTTGAAAGCGCCGCCTAGGTCTGAAATCCTAAACTAAGAAGACCACATTCGCTCTTTTCCTATGATGCCAACGGCAGTTAGAGAAAAGAAAACTCATGGAAAAAGAGAGCGAAATGCAGGAAAAAAATATGCCTTTGAGTTTTTGACATAAATTTCTTGACGAGAAAAAATACACACGACGCTTCAAAATATCACCCCATCCCCATTTTCTTTTTTTTTCCCCTTCAACCATCCCTTCACTCCCCTTATTGCTCCCCTTTCTCCCTTATCGATCGAAGAAAAGGGAATTTTTTCGAGAGAAAGGGATTCTTGCGCGCAAGATTTGAATTGGAAGAACCTGAAAAAGAATTTGTCAAAGTGGCGCTATATATATCTATGTATGCCTAGATGTGTGCGTATGTGTTTTTCTCCCGGCAGCTCCATCTCATCCCACCCGGTTATACCCTCTTCCCCCTTTTCCCGAATTTTATTTTTATTTAGTGGTTCCTGAAAAGAAGATAGGGTATGATCTAGAAGAGAGCCTGAAAGATAATGAAGGAGTTTTATCCGCCGCTTGTACTGGTTTCTTTACTGAAAAGTGATTACGGTATATAACTTCTGTTGGAGCAAAAATTAAATTAGCATCCTTTTTCGATCGCTTTTCTCTTGCCATTTGGAAAATAAAACTTTTAATTAAACGGGAATTTTAATATCTCTTTTATATAATGGAAATGAAAACTGTTATTAAAGTATTTGGTATACTGAGGAGAAAATTAAGGTTCGTTTTGATATGTATTAAGTATAGTTAAATAATCAATTGGATGCCATTTTCTGCTACTTATTTAATGAAACTGAAAAATATTGTCTATAAATGTTAAGGAAATTATTTACTAGTCACGCAACGTTTGTTAAAAAAAAAAAAAACGGCGTTTGAATTAGTAGGACACTCACACTTTTGACTAAGTCTTCGATTCGAAATTGAGATTATAAAGAACATTTGAAAGCGGTTTCTGTTTGGATCAGTTGGCCACTCACACTTTTGACTACGTCTTCGGTTTGAAATTTATGTCCCCAGTGTGCTTTTTTGAGATTATAAAGAACTGTGATAGCGGTTTCTGTTTGGATCAGTTGGCCACTCACCCATTTGACTACGTCTTCAGTTTGAAATTTATGTCCTCAGTGTATTTTTTTGAGATTATAAAGAGCTGTGAAAGTCACTTGAAGACAGATCCGGACATTATGGCGGGTTAAATTTGAGTTTACTATTCCTTTATTGTCAATTATTATTCCTTCATTGTCATAGCTGTGTGTAGTCAAGTGTGTTCGTGCAACAGGTCAACTCCTTAAGAAAGGCGGTTCGGAATTGAATAGTTTTTTGAATGACGCTTCTTTGTTGTTGTTGATGATGATTTACGTTGCACTAGAGCTGCACAATGGGCTATTGGTGACGGTCTAGGAAACATCACTGAGGATGATCCAAAGACATGCCATCACAATTTTGATCCTCTGCAGAGGGGATGGCACCCCCGCTTCGGTAGCCCAACGACCTGCACGCGAAGTCGAGCACTTTACGGTGGCACAGTTTAACGAGGACCAATACCGCACACCCTCGGTCCCTACGCAGACTGATCCAGAATGACGCTTCGATTTAATTACTTCTCTGAGCGTTAGTAACATTTCCAAACACTACCGACAATTCATCACCTTCATGACTTCAAGAAATCAGCAAAAAGAAATTCCTTGCGATTGTTCTCTTGGGTACGCGTCGTTTTCCGAGACATAATTCATAGACTGACACCTGCTCATCTGCTTGATTATTATTCTTCGATAATTTCTTGCATAACAGGAACTGCCATCTCCCCTCTAGCGTGAAGAGAGCACGTTTCTCTTTCATGTCATACCAACCAGAATTTACATTTCAAATCCATCTGAATCTTTCTAATTAACTTAGTTTCGTTCTAATATCATCTGCCTTATCATTAATTGACAATATTATAATAGGAGAGGTATTATTTCTGTAATAGCAGAAGATTCAAATTGTTAGTACGCGGGTCACCATTGATGGGTGTAAATAAAAGGGTTGAAGGGAGAGCGTGACTTTTTATTCCGAATATTTTTGCTGCTTATCGCTCCTGAAAGGAAAATAGGGAAGGATCCGGGATTTCTCGTTCTATTTTTCTTTACATTGCCATTTGAAAACATAAATTTTTAATTTAAAGATAATTTTATTACGAATAATAATGAAAACGAAAACTTAATAATGAATTCGGCATGCTATGAAAAGATTAGGGGCCTCTTTGCCTGAGAAGTCTCACTTACCAAACGCTCTTTAGCTTGGAGACAGCAGGTTTGAATCCTACAATAACCCTGGATGTATTCTAATGATTTTGCTAAACCGTAATCTGTAACTGCTGTAACGTGCTTTCTGTTTTTCGGCTTTAAAAGTACGGCTTATATCTCTATTACAGGGATATAAATCGTACTTTGTAATCAGCACTCAGGCTTTCATATGTATGTCTAGCCACAAGTACGAATTGAAAAGATTAGGTTAAGGAATTGCTGCAGTGTTGGGCATTTTGATGTAAGAATTGTTAGAACAGGAGTTCCCAATGATATTAGATTATATCAGGTTAAAGAATTGTTGCGGTGTTGAGTATTTATTTAATAAAAATTTTTAGAGCAGGAGTTCCCAATGATATTAGATTAGATCAGGTTAAAGAAATGTTGCGGTGTTGGGTATTTTGCTTATAAGAATTGTTAGAACAGGAGTTTCCAATGACCCGCAACACTAATAGTTTATAGAAAGAGAATGGATTTGCATAATAAAAATAAAAATAATATTAAAGTAAAGGTTCTCAAAATATTTAGTCACGCCCCATAAAGACGATTGGAGTATCAGAGAAACAATAAAAAGCCCACTTTTTAATATTGTAACAATTCCCGAGATGAATTTTAAAAGTTGTTGCCAATTTTCTTCAATTTTACCTTGTTTCTGGCGCTGAAAGACTGAGAGAAAGTAACAAAATTAAAATCATAATGAAAAAAAATAAGAATAAAAAATGTAAAATATTAATTATTTATGACATGTTTAATAATTATATGACACCATAAAATTGAATAATAATTAGAATTGATATTCATCTATTACAACAATCACGGTTCCGCAGTGGACTGATCGTTAAGACACGGTTCCCAGCAGATCACCGAAGTCAAGCATCACTGGCTACGGTCAGTGTGCGGGTGGGTGACCACTTTGATCAGCCTGCGTAGGGTCCGAGGGTGTGCGGTATCGGTCCTCGTTAAACTGTCCTACCGTTAAGTGCTCGACTTCGCGTGCAGATCGTCGGGCTACCAAAGCGGGGGTGCCATCCCCTCTGCAGAGGATCAAAATTGTGATGGCATGTCTTCGGATCATCCTCAGGGNAATGGAATAAAAATTTTCATTTGTCTTGTATCTAAAATTGCAAATATTCGTTTTAAAGCTTGTATAAATATATTTAGTTGATTCGTTTTTGTTTTTATCTGAGTTTCCTTAAATATATCGATAAAGCACGCAAGCAAGCAATCGATATAGCAGAGCCTTCCCTACCCAAATCCCAAATTTTTTTCCCTTTTTGTTCTCAATTACTGTGTTTTTTTCCCTTCGATTTCCCCCATTCCCTTTTTTCCCCTTTGTATACTACATTTTCCCTTTTCCACTAAGTCGTGCGGTTAGAGTGGCGATCTTAACGACAACTATCCCGCTCTGATTTTATTCCTGGAGTGATTTAAATTATAATGTTAGCCCCCTCTTCCACAACCCCCGACGGAAACCTCGCCCCGTCGGGGAATGAGTCGAAAGTTGATCATGGTTAATTGCCCGGATCGTTTGTGCGGGGGAAGATTGTGCGGTGATTGCAATATCGGATTTTTTTAATGAAAGAAAAAAAAACATTTTGTTGTTTTTTCTCGTTAAAAAAAGGCGAAGGGTAGTTTGTTTTTTACAGTAATTTACCACCTTTAATTTTTTAAGTTCCCCGAAAATACAGCTCAAAATTATTTAATCTTCTTTTTTTTTTAAACACTTTTCTGAATTTGCACCCTTCTATTTGTGGAGAAGTTGGTTTTTAAATAATGTCTTCTTGCAACCATATACGTGATAAGTACTTCAGTATTAAGAACCCTCTGAACATTAATAACTCAACTCGATATCTTTATGATGTTCTGTTCTTTAGGAGGTTCACTATTAAGTGGAACAATGCTTGTTATCTCCAAAAATAATTTATTTTGTTATTAAAATTACGTTGTATCACATAATTCTATTTAAAAACTTTTGCTCAAAGTTATTTAATACTTTTTTCTTTTTTTTTTTGGCCATTTTACATTCTTTTTCCCTTTTTTTTAGCTTTATTGAAGAAAGTAAGAAATAAAATTTGCTCTATTAAGTACATTTAGCTAATTAATAAATTTGTATTAAATTTATTGCGCAAGAATAATTTTATGTTACTTCCAAATATAGATGAATATTAATTCAATTTAATACTAATTATATATAGTACATTAATTGTTAATTATAATGTTATACAGTGCGTAAAAAGGAGAAAAAAAATGATCATCCTAAATAACTTTTCATTCTATAATCCGATCTTCACTCAATCCTAAATGGTTGACCTCAAATATGCTAATTACGATATTTTAAGACTACGATTTCAGACAATATTTTAAGCTTATCACACAAAAGCGCACTTTGTTTGAATAAACATAAATTTTTTTTCGACCAAAATATAGGGGGTAGCCGTAATCTGGGAAATATGCTCACAATAGTTTAGTTAGGAGAGCGGTCCAAAGTTTGGATCCTAAATGTTAATTTTATTTTCTGCGCATTTCACCATATCGTGAGAAATTTTTAAGCGAATTGAAAAACTTTTGCTTACAACTATAAAATTCATTTATTGAAGGATATTCCCATGCAAAAAATAACTTTTAGTAAATATTTATTGTTTTATTTAATAACAGCCAAAAGATTTTTGAATTGTAAGGTATAAAATTTTTACATTATTTAAAAGAATATAATTTTACATGGCAGAATACGAAATTTGAGCGAAATCGGTTGAATAGTTTCTGAAAAATCAAAATTTAAAAATATGACTCTTTTTACTGAAAAATACGAGCGTGAAGATCATTAGATCAAAAATTTTTAAGAGTGGTTCGCTTATCTGCTCACTTATTTCTTGATTACTGTTTTGCTGCACTGAATGAAAAAGTGAACACTTTTTATAACTTAATTTTGAAGTAATGATCAGATTTTCGCGTACTAGAATCTAATCTTAATGGTTCAAGAGCATAATCTTAAGAATGTTAATAATCTAGTACAGACGATATTTTAAAGTACGAAATCCCACACAAAGACGAGCACTTTCTCTGAGAAAAAAACTAAAATATTGAAAGTAATTAAATTGCATACAAAGCTTAAAAACTACTCTTTTTAAGTAAACTGAAGGAGAAAATAATTCACACTTTAAATGAAAAGCAGGATTAACATCGGTCACCCCTCATGAAATTCCATACACGTCTTTCAAAAATGATTTGCCCTATGTTTTTCGTTTATGATGTGCAAAAAATGGATTTTTTTTTCCTTTTTAAGTTTATTAAAAAATGTAGTTTTGAATATTTTTATTTCATTTAAATATTGTTATTTGCCTCCTAATTGTTGCCATCCTGTATTGGAAAAAAAATAATATTTGAAATTTCAGAACCTTGTAAAGTTCCAATTAATCAAATGAAAAATAATGTTTCAGAGTCGCATATCTACATTTTAAAATTGTATTTGTCCTTTTGGGATTTAAAGATGAATATCAATATCGTGTTATCTGTTACGTTATATTTAATTATATCCTAACATAATTTATATTTAAATTTAATTTATTTAATTTAATTTGGCTGTTAATTTATTGTATTTTTTCTTATACTTAGAGAGATCAGATCTAATGTATTTCCTGTCCTAACTTATTTTATGTTAACAACTGATGAGAATATGATCTATGGAGCATTCACACTGTCTACGTATGTACGTTAGTTCGATTAACGCATGTGCTAGCAATTTATCTTACATATAAGATCCATCGCACTAGGGAAATCTATGCAATCTCATTCAGTGTGAATGCTCCCTTACTGACTCCTTTTTATGTTTAATGTCCATTTTCTCCCGATATTGGAAAAAAGTTATAATTAACCTTTTGCTTACTGCTGGTACAACATATGGTCCACATGTGATGGTACTATATGATACACCGTAAGCCTACGGCTGGTACAACATATGGACCACATGTGATGGTACTGTTTGATACACCGTAAGCCTACGGCTGGTACAACATATGGACCACATGTGATGGTACTATATGATACACCGTAAGCAAGTTAATTGGTTTCAGATAATTTTTGAGTAACAGTGTGTTGTATATGTGGATGGATCATTGAGCACACCTTTTTAATTTAGGTTTGGTTGAAAAATTTTAACTTTTGATTGGGTCTTTATTTGTAATTTAAGATTATTGGTTCCTTTTAACTTTTAAAGGGTAGATTTTCGAAGCTATCTTAAAAAGGATTGCTGAAGTGTTGAGGGAGAATTGAAATATAGAACATGGAATAAAGTATAAAAAATATACATATATATAAATATAACTCGAAATAAAGTCTGTAAAAAGGAAACAAAAGATGTTATAGGATTTGAGGAACAATGGTCAGCAATATCATCTCGAAAAAAATGGTAAGTGATAATTATCTAGCTTAATTCTATGCATGTTCTTAAAGCCTTAATTCATTTAATATAAAGGGGCGGAATAGTCTGGTTGGTCAGATGTTGGACTCGTGTTCGCGAGGACGTGAGTTTGAATCCCGATTGCCAAAGAATCCCCGTGCATTAAATGGTGACTGGTGCACGTTAAATCTGGTGGAGTCTCAAAGTCCCATAACAAATCAATACCTCTGAGGGTACTGAATTGGAGAATGATCGTTCTCAGGTTCAGGTCGAAATTACAATTCTTAAATTAAAGAATGAAGTACAATTGGATCCTTTTTGTAAAACGGGCTGTGAAGTGTGTGTGTGTGTGACTGAACTCGTATTCTTGACCATAAATAGCACCACTGAAGAAACAAGAAATGCACTCTCTGCCTTCGCTTGAAAATCGCCTAAAAATTCGTTTGATTCACAAGCAGGCTTACCGGTGGTAGTAATTGGCATAAGTAACAACACCAACAATTTCATATAAAACTCGTGTAAATTTAATTTAACTTTCTTTTCTATAGTTTCTTTAATTTTAAATGATGAAATATATGTTAGTTCTCTTTTTGTGAAGTGAATCTTGTACGTTGTCTTTTTTTTTTTTTTTTTTTTTTTTTTTTTTTTTTTTTTTTAATCACTTAAGCTTGCAATTGTTCGACTGCGTAGCATATCATGTTTTGACTAAGAAAAATACTAGAATGAGTGATTCCATGAATAATTGAGACACAAAAAATTTCTAGTCAAAATAAAAAAAACAAATAAGGGCTGTCAAGGTAACCGAAATGGTCAAATTCGTAAGTAAGGTCATTTCTCTTTGCACATGAGTGAAGAAGGTGTCAACCTGCCCAGCCAGATCAAGAAATTACTGACCGAGCACAAGAACAACGCTTTGTCCATCTCTAACGCCCTTGAAAATAAAAGAAATTGTAATTGGTATTGTCTGACTCAGATGGAAATGTTAGCACTCTTCATAGAGATTGTTAAATTGGAATCACCTTAGTGTGCTTTTCATTATTCTAAAAGTCATGGTTTCTTTCTGCTGGCTTAAATCTTAAAATTGTCTTATTGAGGAATATTAGCTTCAAATTTTGTTGACTGCTCGTCAGTATAATCGGATTTCCCTACCCCGTTATGAAAGTGGAGTAATTCATTTATCAAAGAGTTAAATGAATACTAATATAAAAGTAAACTATTGTGCAAGCGAGTGATTTTACGGATTATGTCGTTTCCAACGGTAATCAGATAAAGATTGTTTAAAAGCGTACGACTTGCAGATAAAGGCTTAAAACTATCTTTTGTTGCAATTTCGACAGTGTTCTTTACAAACGTAACAAAATGTCTCAAATTTACGAATGATTATTGATGTTTTGGGAGGAAGAGAACGGACCACCCTGAATAACTTTTAATCTAATGATCTGATCTTTACGATCTAAGACTCAATTTTGAATGGCTAGAGGGGATGACCTCAAATATGCTAATTAATTAGTGCAGACGATACTTTAAGTTACTATATCAGACACAAAAACGTACTTTCTTTGAATAAACATACGTTTATTTTCTTTTGAAGCAAAATTGAGTGCATCGTATTTTTATCGTACATCGTATATTCTTTGTATTTTTAAGGTTCCATTTCTATCTTTGGATCGCTCTCTCCTGACCAAACGATTGGGACGTTCCCAGCAACCCCCTATATTTTGAGGGTCAGAAATTCTAATTCGTAGAAAAAGGGTATATTCATTCAGAGAAAGTACGTTTTTCTATCTGATTTTGTAACTTAAAATATCGTCTGCACGCATACTTGAGGTCACGCCTACGAACCATCAAGATTGAGTCCTAGAACGTGAAGATCCGATTATTAGATCAAAAGTTATTTAGAGTGGTCCGTTTATTTTGTGCATTGCACAGAGAACTATTATTACTGAAGAAAAATACAGAATGATTATATGAATTAGAAGAAATGAATAAATTATAACTACGTAATTTGCTGAGTAGAGATGGATATCATACAATCAGAAAATTTTTCAAAGCTGTAGAGGCGGCTTTTTTCCCATTCATCTTTAGCTTCCAGTCTTGATTTGAAAATAAAATATTTGGATAAAAAAATTGATATTAAGAATAATTGTAATTGTATTGGATTGTATAGACAAAAACAAAATTGCACTTTGAAAATACATAAATGACGCTCTTTTTATTTAGTGCTATTCGAATATTCGACCGTAGTTGTTTTCAGCTCTGCATCTTTTACATTCTTTTATGTATTTTACTTATGTATCGCTCTCTCTTAGCACCTCTTCGGAGCTGTGATCACTCTCACATGAATTGCAAAATAATATTTTTATTTAAAGTTATACAAAAGTATAAACTAATGAAAATATAACTGAACATTAAATAAATAATGAAAATATTGTTAATAATATGATATAATTTCCAATAAGTGTAATTCGAAAAAGTGCATTTCTTAAAAAAAGGAATTCAAAATATGAATTTCTCCTTTTACGAACCAGGATGTTTCAATTCTTGCTTTGTAACTCTCGCCAATGATATCGATATTTTCTGCTTTAGAATTTTAATATATTTCGGATTATTGTAGTGAAAACACTACATTTTATAGTGGTGTAAGAATTACCTTTTGAAATAAAGAGGTAGGGAGGATATTCATGCTTAAACAGATTTGATGTTCACCACTTCCGATTTTAAATATCGCAGCAGCATGATTTGAGATCAAAATATAGATACCTATATAATTAATACATTACAGTGAACAAAAAAAATTAGCTTCTCTTAAATAAATTTCAAACAAATGAGTTACAGGTCTGTATTTTAAATGCAAGAGTCCATTGTAACGTTGGATTTTAATTCAATGATTAAAATTTGATGATTTTTACCTTTTAATAATACAAATATATTTTTTTAAAATTTTATCGTGGTAGTTTAACATAGACTATATTAAAATAATTTCTGTTTCTTTTACTCCTTTTGATTAGCTAGTCTAAGTTTCAGCAAACCCACAGAAAGTCATGAACCAGCACAGGATTTTCAGAGATTAGCTTTAAACAGGAGAGCAAATGGCCTGGAGTAGATGGGTGTGAATTACACTTGAGGCACACAAGAAATTTCTTTTGTCCTAGATCGTATAAAAAAAGTGTACGAGTAGGTCTACTGATGAACCTAGTAATGGTGGTTTGCAATTTTCTACTCCCATTAGTTCTAGAGTAGCCCTAGGATGTTTTTGTTGGTGGCAGTCTTTGGTACCAGTCTTAAGCAGGTGGAATCTTCCAGGTCCAGACTCTGGCTTCTAGTGGTTCAGCAGAGCCCTGATTGGCCAATTCATCGGCCATGTCATTGAAGAAGAGGTCAGCATGCAAGGGGATCTATTGCAGATGAATATCATTATGTGGAGAGTATATCTTTAGTTTAAAATATTTTCCAAAAAGCAAGACTAACTTATAAAAAAACATAAATTATAGTATCATTATTTTATCGTTTAAAATTTGTTTTTATTGATATTCATCAAGATTAATTTACTGTAGTACTGAAAGAAAAAAGAAAACCCAGACAAGAATATAAACTATTCATTGAAATGTTGCTCCCAGCGACTTATTTTTTTTAAAAAATTCCAAAACTAGTTTAATTTTATTGTTGAACCACTCACTGCTGAAAATTACAAAGCGGGGAACAAACAATAAACAAAATACTCAAAATCCAAAAGTTTATTCAGACATTTTGAAACGAGATAAACTCTTTATTAAAAAGCAATCAATATCCTTTAGACAATACATGAAAAACACTATACGAAAAAAAAACTACAGCAGCAAGCCTTCATATCAAACTCGGATGATGGTTAGGAGGAAGAAAAAAATAAAATAAAGAATGCAAATCGAACTTTCAACCACGCTGCCCCCCGTGAAGGCATTCCAGAACGAAATAAAAGAAACGTACAAGATTAACAACTAAAGCAAACTCTCAACGCAATATCTATCACTAGATGTTAAAGGTCTTTCCTTCATCCGTAACTTGTAGCAGGTATTATACCGTAGCAATAACCTGTCCCGCCCAGAAATCGCTCTTTGCAGCCTTTAACCGTGTTTAAATCTTGTCTAACAAGACGGCCAGATTACGGCGTCAGCTGAGAATAAGGATATTTTCGAGTTTCGAAGGTGCCGTAAATTATCGCCAACTAGATTCGAATTTACTAGATGGCATCATTTTTGTCTGTTTCAAGAACGGGGTGCACTTGTTTTGGAAGGTTTTATTAGCAAAGGTCAGCATCGCTACAAAATTCTACTGCCATGTAGGAAAATAATTTTTTGAGGTAGCGACGTTTATATTTTAAGTATAAACACCCGTTTTCACAAAAACTTATGTGTATTTACAATGACAAATTATTAATTCAAACATGGGTATTTATGATCTATTTTAGAAACAATAATGTGCTTTTAACAACTAGAACAAATTAACTTAACACGTTCACGCCGGGAAAAGTGAAAATACTGGTACACGGAAAAGAGAAAATACTGGTAGAAGAACTATTTCAATATTAGATAATATTCGGGAGGAGTTAATCTATTCTCAACAATAACAATTCACTGTAAGGAATTTTATCACGGCGAAGAAGCAATTCAATGTAAAAATTGCATCCGTTAAAAACAATTGGTAGTTGTGGATTTTTATTATTCCCGGAAAAAAACTAAAAAATGAAATTCATTGTTACCAGTTTTTACTCCGGTGCGCTGCCAAGATGAGACAATGTAGCGTGACCCACCGGAGGGTCACCCCGCCGTGAACGTGTTAAGTATAAATATCCGTTTTCACAAAAACTAATGTATACTTACAATGACAAATTATTAATTCAAGCATGAGTATTTATGATCTATTTTAGAAGCAATTATGTGCTTTTAACAACTTGAACAAAGTAACTTAAGCCTTAGAAAATTTTTCTACTTTAATATTTTACTAATTTTGTAAAATCTTTCATAGTACTCCAATTACTTTTTTTCTTCAATTGCACCGTAGCATTAACACGTTGAATGCCACGCTAATTTTACATGGCTTGCCCGTCTGGCCAAACTGTAATTAACTACAAACTAAAATTGCAAATATTAGACAGATTTTGCTAGTTTTAAAAGGTTTAGCATGACATATCAGAAATAAGTCGTGAATTATATAAGACTAGGAAATGTTTAAAAATAGTGGTGGATAAAAATCTATTAAATTGAATTTATTAAACCAAGAATCACAATAATTAAGTAAATTTTGAATACATTTTCTGCAATTCCATGAAAGAGTGTAAATTTTATAGTTCCATATCACGTTATACCAACACCTCCTAGAAAAGAGTAGGCCTCTGCACGGGTTACCATAAATATCCTTTAGTAGTCCAAACGTAATGACATACGCCGTATTTTCAACCACTGCTCAGCTTAGTACCCCGAACGTAATGAAATCTTTCTTATTTTTCATCAACTGCGCAGTTAACTTCGTCACATCGGACTACTAAATTGATCCGTGCTGAGGCCTTCATACTTCTAGGAGATGTTGGTTATACGCTGTCAACCAGCTGTTTTTCGTGGCCTATATGAAAGGTCAGTGTCAGCAAGCGGTGGCAGACGCAGTCTAAATGTAATTTCAGTGTCAGCCACAGGTGGTTGACGCGGCGCTCAACGTGTTAAGCAGTCCCGCCAAGAAATCGTTCTTTACCAAATTAACCATGCATTGTATCTAACCAAGATGGTCAAATAATTGCGGTAGCTGAGAATAAGGATAAGGATATTTTCAAGTTGCGAAGGTGCCGTAAATTATCTCCTACTTATTGTAATTTACTAGGGGGCATCATTTTTGTCTGTTTCAATAACGGAGTGCATTGTTTTGGAAGATTTCATAAGATACGTTCATCATCCGTGCCAAATTCTACAGTTGAGCCTGCATGTTATTTGTTGCATGCACAACATATATATTTATAAGATTAAACATTTGTTTTTATGTTTTTAACATCAGACGTTTTATTAAGAATGACAAAGAACTCAAAACATTATATGAATTTTACTGGCAGTTATGCTTTTAAATGCCAACAAACTAACTACATTTTTTTTTTAAATTTCTTACTTTTATTAATATTTTACTCTCATTTAGTACAGTCTCTCCTAATATGTCAACTGTTTTTCTATTATAACGTAGCGAAAATTTGCCCTGCCCAGAAATCGTTATTTGCCGTTTTTAACTATGCTTATTGCTAACAAGATGGTTGGATAGCGGCGTCAGCTGAGATATTTTCGTGCACGTCAGCTAAGATATAAGGATATTTTCAAGTTGTGAAGGTGACATAAATTATCGCCAACTAGTTTCGAATTTAACCCTTTCGAAGGCCGTGGTAAGTATACTTACCAATTTTTGAAGTCCATGGAGAACTTATTTACCACTTTTAATTTAGGTTTCCATTTGTTAATAACTTCAGCTTTCTTGAAGTGCTTTTGAATAAAATTGGTAGTTTAAGAAAACATATAAAAGTATAAGTTTGTCGCATTTATAAAATTTATTTTATAAATGACGAAAGATAAAAGTCAATCGGTTCCTAATAGACCGTGGTAAATATATTTACCACCAAAAAATTAGCATTAAAATTTAGATTTTTTTTATATAAACAAAATTAGTTTTTTTTTCTTATATCAATTACTATTCTTATACTACAATAGTTTTGGATCATCACTTTTAAATTTTACATTTTTAATATGGTCGTCTAGGAAAATTATTTTTTGAGGCAGTAACATTTATAATTTAAGTATAATCCTTCGTTTTTAAAGTTTCAAAAACTAATGTTTTACCAACAATGCAAATTAATAATTTAAATATGGATATATATATATATATATATGATCTGTTTTAAAGGCAATTAAGGTTTTAAATGTTAGCAAAGTAACTAAATTTTTAGAAACGTTTTTTCTTATTTCAACTAATATTGTACTACCAATTTGTAAAATCCTTCCTAATATCAATTACTTTTTTAGCTATACCCTAAGCAATAAGTTGTCAGAATTATAGTTTTTTCCCGTCTTTAACTATATTTATATCTAACAAGCGAATTTTTCGTTGCAGCTTACCTGATCTTATGCAGTATTATCCGCAGCTTATGCAGTACGTGATCTTACCTGATTCGGGTGTGGAAAGTTCAAATCTTAAATTAGTTTGATCGGGTAAACTACAGATCTTTTTTTGGCCCTCATTGGGCCAATATTCACGAATCTTGGCTCAGTAAGGGTTCAAAAGGCCTTTATTTCTGCGATATGGCCCTATATAGAATTTTCTGATTCACACGATATTTTACAGCCACTTTACAACCAATATATGTCCCATACAGAATTGTCAGATTCACCCGATATTTTATATCCATTATTTAGCCAATGCAGGTTCTATATTGGGCCAATGTAGGCCCTTTATAGGACATTTTAAGACCAATTTAAAAAAATCTAGGCATCCCTATATTGCTCCCTCTGTGCATGTTCTTATAGGACCCATATAGAGTCAATTTTGAACCTAACTGGATGATGCTATCCAGTAAATTAGAATCCAATTACCAATAACCTTGCGGAACAATTTTCTTTTATTTATTTTCTTAGTATGAGATGCCAGCTTGTTCTGGACTGCGGATATATTTTTTCGAGTGGTAGTCAGTGATTCTTGATTTCGTAACTTTGATTTATAAGGTTTTTACTCACCACTATTCAAAAAAAAAAGAAAAAAAAAAAAAAAAAAAAAAAAAAAAGAAATTCCATCGTCTGAAATTTAATATCACAAAGGAGAAGTATTCCACGATTTCAAGTATTTATTAAATTTTTAATTTTTATAATCTTTTAAAAATTTAATAGATAATTTTCAAATGAGCATTAAGATCATTAAGAGTCATTAATTCGAATCAGGGAATTTTTTACCGTATGGAACAATATTTTGCTAAAAATACATTTTTACCCACTGTTCGAAAAGACTAGTTACTTCAATTATGGTTTTCCTGATTTACCTATCTCACTTTGTTATACTCCATACCGAAATTTTGTAGGACTATTTTAAAGACGTGGACTATGTTAAAGACAAATATAACTTTTCCTTAATTTAAACCATAATTTTAACTCATTACTAACTATACAAGAGGATATTAAAATATTAGAGAATATTAGAAATAAGAGAATATTACACATGAAAAGGCAAAACTTATGTTAATACCAAGTGGATATTTCTTTCTGTTAATCGCAACCACATAAGCTTCACAAAAGCACTGTGTTTTAAATTCAATATAAATATTTATGTTATTAATATATTATGGTTGATAAAACTATCTTGTTAATGTGAAATAAATCTAAATAATGAAACACTTGTGTTGCAATTTTTGCCTTTTTTGAAAAAAAAAAATTAAATTATTTGCCTATTTAAAAGAAGTCAAAGCATAAATGAGTTGATATTAATCAAGTGACCATTGAAAAAATCGTTTTAATCTTGAACCATATTTCCATTCAAAGTGAACCATATTNGTGATCAAAATCATTAAAAAATTAAATTTATAAAAGAAAAAAATTGGTATATATTTACTACCACTTTCAAGATGAAAATAAAATCTTCGGGTAAATCCGGAAGAGTTGGCAGGTATACACTTTCATCAGATATGAATACCTGCCAATTCTTCCGGAAGATTTTATTTTTAAATTTAAAGTGGTAGCAATATTCAGGTTATTCCAATGAACTTTTTGAATTATAATGATAACTATAAATGAGTTTGACCACCACTACATATAAATAATTATAATATATATATGAAAGCATAATAATCTTAGCGCAAGCGAATTTCAAAGGGATCAAAATATAAATATATTTCTGAGTCATATCGTTTATTGTTTTACAACCACTCTGAAAATCCATTCTCGGAAAGAATGAAAGTTGGCAGGTATGGATATGGAGCCCAGCTAGACCAAACAAACCAGACCAGATATGTCATGCCACTAACCATGATGTAACCATTTAAAAAACTAACAAAATCTGTAAAATATTTGCAAATTTAGTTTGCAACTATTTATCGTGTGGCCAGACTGGCAAGCCATGGAAAATTAGTGTGGCTTTCAACGTGTAGAAGGATAAACATATAATGTATGTTTCACAAAATTTCTAAAATTTTCAAGTTGTTATTTTCTGTTCAAAAAAAATAAATAAAAACTTAAAATAGGCTCAGCACACTTGGCAACACGTTTCTTTATGCAACTTACCACTTTAATTATGAAAATGCACTTTGCTCTGACTGACAAGTAATTTCTATTAATATTATAAGGTAGACAAAACTATCTTTTTTTTCGTAACAAATCTAGGTAACTAAACACTTGTGCCACAAAGTTTTCTCTTTTTTTTTTGCGAAACAGGGGGGAATCGTAATTTTTAAAGAACGTTACACACAAATATGTTAACCCATTGATAACCGATTTATCTAAACACAAAAAACAAGCCTTCCAGTATTCAAATTATTTTTTCCAGCGATAGCGAACAAATGAAAAACAAAATATGTATTTGTTATTAACTTTATCAGGACTTTCAAACTTAACCATTAGTTCATTTCACCTCTCTTAAGACTGGATAGCTAAGGTTTTAAAAGGCTTGTTGGAGCTAAATTGTTTGTCCTAGAAACTGTCATATTTAATCAAGGTATTCATTGTTTAGTTATGGCAATATATCATTCCTGTAAAGTCATAGTTGTACATCTTTTTTATAAAGGTTTTTTTTTCTAGGAATCCCTCGGTAAAAACGAGTGCAACCGTTACTCTATAAGCAGACCTGCCAACTTTTATCCCTTCCATTATCATTTTTCCCAGTGGTATTAAAATGGAATTAAAACTTCAATTTTAAGCAAAATCCGGGAGAGTTGGCAGGTATGTCTGTAAGAAACTTAGAAATACAAAATTTCAGTAAAAATTTAGCTGGCATTTTGATTTCATGTAATAATTTAAGAGGATTATGAATGTAATTTATATGTGATGAAATGTTATCTTCCTCCGTTGCATTGCAGCTTTTGTGGACTCAGTAAGGGGGAAGAAAGACCGGGTAGCACCTGGTCTTATTCCGAGACCAGAAGTTATAGACACGAAACAGAACTATGTTACCATTGGACTAAATCCTTACTGTTTATTAGAATACGAATCTTTGATAAACGTAAAAGAAGCTGGACTAAATATAATTTTTATTACAGTAATGATCAATAAATGATACCCTTTGATCTGAATTAAATCAGATCCATGAGTTCGTTCACCTTAATTACCTCCAAAACATCCATAGCTCTCTTCAGAAGATTCTCGCGTACCAAGTTAATACCGTTGAACAGATGTTGCGAAGTGGTTTCTTGCTTTACTGTCTTTGGTGAAAACTGAAAATGTCTTAGCACCATGGTGTGATGTTGCTACATCACACGTGAGTTGTTTTTCTAATCCTCAATAGTTTTTTCAGTTTTCGTTCTTTTTAACCGCAATAGCCTTTTACTTCATTTAACTTGTTTGACTCATTTTTTGTATCGATTAACCCTACCCTAACTTTAACCGTATATCGTTTTTGCGCTTCCCCGCGTACCTTCTTGGCGTCAGTCGAGGAAGCTACCGTGAGAGAGAAGCAACGGTCTCATTTTTTGATATTTTTCAAGTTTTCCTCCCAATAAGTTTTTAAGATGCTTCACCTCTCTAAAGTTTAAGATGTAAATTAATATTTAAAGTTTCTCAAATAAAATGTAAGGGAAAACCAAATTGTATTTAAGTAGATCTCTGGCAAATAGAGATGAGCAGCACGTGTGCATTGTCGCCAATGGTTGGCGGACTTCCATGATAAAATCTACGATCCAGATGCTTACGAATCGTCTGTGCTAGAATTCTTTTTAAAGGAGATAAAAAAAAAGGAAGCCTCGTTCGAATGAAAATGCGTAGTCAAATAGAATGATAAAAAATGGTGAAAAGGGAGCCAGCTCCATCAAAGTGAACCAACCGAAAGTTTTGATGAATAAAATAAAGTTTCTCAACACTTCATAATGAACTGTGTGCCCTCTTTAACTTCATCTTAAATGCACTAGTTGACCAGTAGAGAAACCTGGAGATCCTTCTAGAACGAGGGGTCAGGTAATTAATTTGAACAATGTCTCACTAATACGATCACTCTTTTATGTTTTTTATTTATCTCATTCAAAATATATTTTAAATCATAACGATATAACACATGGGGAAATCTGAGGGTTTTTAAATGTCCGGTAGACAGTCGAGTAAAAGTAGTTTGATCCTGTCCTGCCACCTTTATAACTATTTGAAGCACCAGGATCCCCACTAAGTTACCACAGATGTGGCGGCGGTTGTAACTAAGGGATGTTTTTAGAAACCTTACTTCTCGAGTATTGGTCAAGGTACGTCAGAGGTAGGCCAACCTTATTCATGGAAGTGCCTTTCTTCATAAGATCATCAACAATACCGTTATATTTTTGAATTCACGTGGAATGAAACCATTTGCAGACGAAACACAGAATAAACAGGCAGGCTCCTAAGCTTCTCTACAATTCGAATTCCTTTATAGTCCCCTATAAGTCTCCAAATTTGCAGATATCGAATTCCACTTCGGTTGTCCGGAAGAATCCAGATTTCTTTAGTCAGAAGTCGCTCAGAAACACAATTTTTTTTACCAATGCCAATCAATTCAGAGAAGAAAACGGATTCTTGCGTTTAAGAATTATGTCCAAATTTAACAAAAACTCCACTTCCAGTGCATCTCTCATTCTGACGGGGCTCACTATAAGGGAAGCCCCGTCAGCTTCGGCACTATAAGGCGGGACTCTCGGAGCATTTTAATTATTTTACTGCTGTTGCCATCAGACTCGGTAATGTTTACATAATGTTACTCTGTGATGTTACTTTTTGTATTTTATGTACTTTTCTGTTTTTCTTGATTTTAATAAACATTTACCCGTATGCCCTAAATTGGGGCAGGTCGGGGTAAATATTTCATGATTCTTGCTACCATCTGTATAAATCCGAGTTGCCTCTTCAGGATTGCTATTAACCATCTCCAGAGCAGCCTGTCTAAATTATTCAGGATATTGAGTGGACTTCTCAGTATGAATAAATAATTCTGTTCGAAAATACACTCTGGGTAATGAGACAAATGGTGATGCAATAGACTTTAAAGAGTAAAATTCTGCAGAAAGTTGTAAAACTCCTAATTTTTAAACGCAACTGGTTGGACAATTCTTTTTCAGTCTCTGATTATTTTGCTTACCGCTTACAAATTTTGCAGTTCTATGTTGACCACAGAAGCCTGCTGAAGTATTTTGAATGATTCGGAATGCAATTTCACAAAGGTTGCAGATTATCCTAATAGAAGACAATATCAGTTGGTGTAATTACGCGGTGTATCCTGTAATTACGCGCAAAGTGCTTTGTTGTATTCTTTCCAAATTCTTAAGGTTTGTGTTGGAGGCTAAGTGATAGATTTGATATCCATATTCAAGAATAGGCCTGATAATTAAAGAGACATAAGTTGTCCTCGGGGTCTTGGCGTCAAAACTCCACAGCCAGAGATAACTCTGTCTCACTTAAGTTACTAGCGAATCAATGTATGAATTACACGAGATTTCAGGATCAAATATAAAACAGAGATATTTTCAGATTTTGCTCGCTCTGCAAAAGGTGTTCATTAAGAAAAATTTTCGAATCATAGTAATATAAATGCTTATTAGTAATAAAGAAACCAGTTATAGATTCAAAAGGACTAATGTTCCCCAGGGAAATCCGGAATACTTTGAATTGAAAAATTTAGACTGGATTCAATTCTGTTGATGTCTGAACCACCACACCGTACTACATTGCCGTCAGTAATTATTTAAATAAAATCCTCTTTTGACTGTTAATTGTTCTTTAACCCCTTGGGGACGGTTGATTCAGAAAAGCATTCGTACAAAATCAGAATCAAGTTGTAATTAAATAAAAAACGGTAGCTTAAATGTAGTGACTAATGACACTTACTTTGCTTTTACTTTAATTATTATTAGCTTAATCATATATATAATCAATGTTAATTCAAAGTATAACTAGTTTTATTTTGAACAAAGTAATGGTGAACTAAATAAGCAAACAATTGTAACTCCGCCCACAAATAAACTGCTAAAGAATTACTTTGATTACTAGTTTTATCTTTTTACCCTGATTGATACGGTTTTATACTGGCACGTATTTGTGACAGTCGGCGGGAAAGGGTTAATATTGTATTGTGTATTCTTAATGAGTTAGGGTTTACATTAGATTAAATAGCATTTCAAAGTACTCCGACTGCGAAGTATTTTCAGAATTAATAGAAATTTTGTGGTGTATACTCTGTTTAACCCTTTCGCACCGACTGTCACAAATACGTGCCAGCATAAAGCCGTATCAATCAGGGTAAAAAGATAAAACCGGTAACCAAAGTGGTTCTTTAGCAGTTTATTTGTGAGTGGGGTTATAATTGTTTGATTTATTTAATTCACCATAACTTTAGTTCAAAATAAAACTATTTAGTTATACTTTGAACTAACATTGATTATATATATGATTAAACTAACAATAATTAAAGTAAAGCCAAAGTAAGTCTGTCAAATTGGCAATGCCTACATTTAAGTTACCGTTTTTTATTTATTTACATCCTGATTCTGATTTTGTACGAATGCTTTTATGAATCACCCGTCCCCAAAGGGTTAAATCTCTACTACTTTATAAAACTTTTCTCAGAAGACAGATTAGTTGATATCTTTGAAGTTATGGAGTTTAGTTTAAATTAAGAGCAGTAAAAGCTTTTACTATTTGCTTTCATTTTTCTTTTTAAATCTCAAAAATGAAAAAGATTTTACTTGTAAACATATGTTATAACTGTTAATAAGTCCTTGTTGTCGTGTGTATTTTATTGTTTACAAAAAACCATAAATAAGTTTGTATTATTAAAATTTTTTCATTTTTCCAGATATGTTACAATTCTGATTCTAGTTTAACTTAATTTCATTTTGCTGCAGTTAAATTTCTGGTTTTCGGGATTGCTTTCTTTATATAATGAAAAATTAAAATTTTTCTTTTCATTTTCATTGTTATAATTTTTCCAACTTAGAATCACATTAAACACTATATTGAATGTATTGTAAAATTATATGGTGTAAAATTCTTGTTGAATATGTGTTGTGTTGTCTGGTATTTTTTTAATATTTAATACTCAGTATATGATTTAGCGTTTCACACCCAACATTGTTTTTGTAACTTGCAGCCAACTTGGTTTTGACTAAATTTACACATTCAATGTCTTGTAACAACAGTTACAAGTTAATGCATTTTATTATATACAAAATATGTGATAATAAATTTTTTGAGTTTTAAAAAAATACATGATTTTTTACATCCAAAATTGATCGAAAGAGTTAAAAAAAATGTTTTTTTTTTCAGCTTAGGTAAACCTTTTATATAATAATTAGCTCTGTTATAGTAGTCTTCCATCAGAGAATGATTGAATTATCGTATATCAGAATAATTTTGTCATTCATGACATTCAAACTAATGTGCCCGATCTTTTCTTAATCAAAATAGCTGGATAAACAATTGCCTCCTTCATTGTTTCGTTTAATTTGTAAAAGTGCCAAAACTAATATTATTTTTAAGATCTGGAATAGCTGTGCAGATTTACGGTAATAAATCTTCATTGAATAAGTTCCTTAATTTCACGTGATATTTTAAAATTTACAGTACATACCAAATATTTTTATTTAGTAGCTAATATTGTTAAGAAAACGAGACTAAATTTACAATTAAACCAAACTTTCAATTATTTTACCTCCTCGATTTCTCTTTCACGAGCTCTAAATTTCTCATTCACATGTTTATTTAAATGAAGGCATAAATTTTAGAAAAGGCCTCGTTATTTCCAGTAATTCCTACGTAATTTATTCGTGGAATATTTCACTGCTGCGATTCGACTTCGAATTTCACGTGTTTCACTGAAAATTAATTCCCGTAATCTTACTTTAATAGCGTCCGCTTCTCAGATTGCAAATGATGATCCAGTTAATTATGCTATGTTTCGCAGGAAGGCTTCGATTGCTTGCTTCTTATAAAATCGTCTTTCGGCAAAGTTCCGACACAAAAGAACTTTTTCGAATGTGCACAGACCCCCTTCCAATTAACTAAAAAGTTTTCTTCGGTTCCTTAGGGCTTCTATTTTATGAGGAGGCAAATAAAGCAACCTTCATTAGCTACAACGTATCGTATTAATTGGTGGCATAACATCGCCATTTTGTTGAGAACTCTTCTTCAGGAAAGGTTAGGGAATGAGGAGAATTTAACTAGACGTTTTTCAGTTAGGTTTATTAATTAGCCATACTTGGGGTTTTTCTATTTCTAGGCTGATTATTGAGTTAATGATGTTTTAGAATCTTTTTCTGCATGCAAAAAAAACTTTTTTTTCTCTTTAAATAGTTATTTTAAAATGTATGAACGTTTTTCGAACCAACGGATAGAGTTAAAGGAGCGTTTTTAGAGCCAATTAGGAAGAAACTTAATGTAAAAAATTGCAGTTATTTAGATAAAACATTGTTAAGGTTTCGTTTTTAATCATCTTTGAATTTAAAACCTGTTTTTTAAGCTTTGTAGTATATCGATAAAAATGTATGTAACAGTTTACAAAAATTAATTACTTTAATGATTTGACCGAAATGTCTAATTTATTTTCTCACTAATGATTAATTATTATCACGCTATTGTTTAGAGCTATGTTAATATAGACGCTTATCTACTTATCATATTTATAAAAGGTTCAGCTCACCTTTCAATAACGAAAAGAAATGAAAGCACAATTAAGGCTCTCTGAATAAAAACAGTAGACTCTGGCCGACTTTAAATTTTGAACTAAATCTATGAGAGTAGACTGAGAATTACTCGTATTTCATTTTACCTCGAATAAATTTTTGAAGTAAAAATTAGACATGTCCCAATGCATTAGATACTTCAGCTTCTTCAGAGTATATCAACGAATATTTATCTCAAAATTCGAGGTTGGTCGGGATAGTCCGTTTTAATTCTGAGTGTTTTAATTATATAATTAATAAGCTCTTCAAAGCCACCAACAATAAAATTTTTGTGGCAAATAAAATTTTTCGGTGAAAACAAAACTGTTAGATAAGACATACACTCGTGTTCGAAAGTTCGAGAACATGCACATTTTCACTAAGTGAGGGAAATAGTGAGTCAAATTAAGTGAAATTTTTTATGAAATAACATGAAAGCATGACAAGCACTAATAACAAAAGAATAAGAGCAAGAACTTAAGATCATAAATTGCTAGACATCGCAATAAGACAGCCCAAAAAATGATGTATTAAAATAGATATTCTGTGGAGTGTTTAATATGAGGTTTAACCCATCCTGATAGCAATGCAGATATCCCAACGATCTCTCATGTTATGCAGACAAATGTTTTGGAACAAAAGGTTATATTCCTCACTCAGAGCAGCTCTGTATCTTTTTGAGTAAGAGGTTTCTGGAAAAAAGATGGCCAATAGCAATGCTTTGACAAGAGTTACCCAGACATACTGTATGGGATTTAGGTTTGGAGATCTGGCTCGTCACTTCATCCTCTGAATATTTTCGGCTTAAATATATTTCTCGACCAGACTACCCCTTTGTGGATACCCCTGTCATCCACAGAAATGAATTGGGGACCAACATCGCCGTCTCTGGACAAACTTGCACAGGTCTCGCCTCTAATATATATATAGCTTATGGGCTGCAATAGTGGCACAACTCAAAACTCAGTTTTGGACTAAGAACAGGTGTAAATAGGAAAATACACATTCTTTCAGCAGCAATACTTGCACAACTCATAATTCAACTTGAAGGTAATCTTCGTTTAAGCAAACTAAAGCATTTCCTATGCATTTTGCATAGCAATGAAAACTTGTAACGGTCGTGTAAGCTGTTTGTGTCTTATCCGTCAATACTAACTGAAAACTTTAAAATGTGAAAAACACAACTTTTCGAATTTTCTTTTTTATCGGCAATTATTCATCCAGTTTCGTTCAAATTTTAATCTAATTTATATTGATTAGCTAATCATTAAAAAAGGTTTAAAAAAATATTTAAATGTATCAATGGAAAATAATAAAAAGAAAGAAAACCCAAAGATACTTAGGCCTTAAGATACACCACAAAAACAGACAAAAGGTAATTTAAAATTTTTTAATCATTATAAACACCGATTATCTTCAGAAAGAAAGTGGGCCATTCCAAATTGCCATTAAAGGGTTACCTCCAGCTAACTAAAAGAAAGTGTTGATTCATGGTCCTAATCGAATGGCATGTCTTAAGTAAGGGCGTTCCAAATGAAAACGACCGTGTGAGCTGCACGTGTCTTATCTAGTGGTCCACAACCCTATCCTCTATACACAGAAACCTTGATGGAAACATCATTAGAAAGCCTGTACCTGATTCTGTCGCAGAAAAGGCCTTCAGGGTGTACGAGCAGAAAGGGGGGACGACAGAGAATGGATTCCAAGTTATTAATCTACTGTTATAGAGCAAGAGACATGTAATCACGGTTAGACATTAATATTTAAGTGATGTGCTGCATTTGCGCTACTATGACATGGTAGCCTTGTTTAGGTATTGCTGACATCCCCCCCCCCTATCATATGAAGAAGTGGTTAGTTATTAAATTGTATCCTATTGAAATGATGGTTCGGTCAAGATTAGATGACAATATCTTTAAAAATACTTCTAGTGTACTTGTGGTTAAAATAATTCGTAGCTAGAGTTTTAATAAGACAAGTTAAGTGACGGGAAATAGCGACGATGAATAGGTTTAATTACGAAAGTGGTTACTTTGTTTATTAAAACTATCTTATTGCAAGAGGTTGACTTTTATTTGAAAATAGTGTATTGTTTTTAATGAAGAAGTTGGACTTTTATTGGAATTTAGAGAGTAAAATTAATGCTTCATAGTTTTATGGTTTAAAATTTTTCTTGCAGTTTTGATATACATAAAGTTATTCTGTTCAGTGTTCTTTCTATGCAGAGTCTAAGATATGACGAAGCTTGAGGATCAAAATCAGTATTTATTGTACACTATTTTACAATAGTAGAAAAGACACTTTCAGTATTTTACATTAATACGAAACACTTTTTTTATATAATTGTTTTAAGTAATAGATACAAGTTACAAGCTTATTGCTTGATTTTCTGGCACAGTGCTGACATGAAATATCCTCAGTGGTAGACGGATCATGGGGTTAGTTCCATAAAAAAAATCCTCCACGAATTCAAGTTTCTCCCAATACTTGATCCAGGAGCTCCCTTGTCTTCTGGATTGGGTTTAAAATTACAAGGCTACGGAGTTGAACATTAGTAGTCGTAAACCCAAAAAATTGGGTCGGCTGTTCAACGACGGTTATAAAAAAAATCGTATGAACTAAACACCTCTAGCGGGTCCCACGGTCCTTGAAAAGTTTTAGTCGTGGTAGTAAATTTAATTTAATGTTAGACGATATTTCTTATTTTTATATACCGCTTTACTGTGAAGTGGCTTAGAAGTTGAAAGTTTCATGCATATATATTTTCTTTGGAAACAAATTTTATTGGTGGTTACACTAAAATTAAAATATCGACTTTTGCTTTATTTTCGTTACCACTATTTAAAATTTCCAAGGCCCGTGGGAGCCCTGTCTAAAGTTATAATGTTGTTGTAGTTCATTTACGTCACACTAGAGCTGCACAATGGGCTATTGGCGACGGTCTGGGAAATATCCCTGAGGATGATCCGAAGACATACCATCACAATTTTGTGATCCTCTGCAGAGGGGATGGCTCCCCTGCTTTGGTAGAACGACGACCTACACGCGAAGTCTAGCACTTTACGGTAGAACAGTTTAACGAGGAACAAAACCGCACACCCTCGGTCCCTACGCAGACTAAGCCAAGTGGTCACCCATCCGCACACTGACCGCAGCCAGTGATGCTTGACTTCGGTGATCTGGTGGGAACCGTGTGTCTAAAGTTATAAAATAATCATCTTAAGTATTTCTTGAGAAATTTTTTTAAAAAAAAAATGTCAAAAACTGAAAATGTCTCTTCCATTATTGTAAGGTAGTGTATAAAATTTACAGATTGCTTTGCCGTTAAATAAAAACATAACAGTTGTAGAAAACTAAATATCAACAACAAAGTTATTAAAACTCGTTAAAACTTGGAACGAACCCGTTGTCACTTACCACTGCATTTCTTCTCTCTACCAGACTCATCTTTTTCCCTCTCCGTCGAGCTGGTTTTTATAACATGATTTAAAGATGTTCCCACTTTAGAAGATATAACTCAGAAGGAAAAGTTGATTTTACAATGAATTTGCATTACACGTAAAACATTTCCGACAAAATCTTCATAAATAAGGAATGCTGCACTCGGAGCTTAGCTATCATAAACTTGAAAAAGCGGGATTTTCGAGTGGTCTGAAAAATGTAGAAAAGTTAAGGAACAATATAGCACCTATGTTGTTCAATGCATTTATAACTAAATTTAAATAGATTGCGTTTCGATTTCACTGCAATATCGTTATAAAATTACATTACAACCCAATAAAATAATATTAATTTTTGGTTTTTCTTATTTAGGAAAAACTAAGTGGATATGTTGTCGCTAAAGAGAAGAAGTCTGCTGTTCTGTAGATTATCAAACTAATACATAGATTAGTTAGGGTTACCGGTTAAAGCGCCAAAAATTGATTCATTTCTCTAGTTATTTCTCTTTCATTTCTCTAGGTAATCTGCCAACTACCTAGATAATCTGCAAACTACCATGATAATCTGCAAACTACCATGATAATCTGCAAACTACCTAGATAATCTGCCAACTACCTAGATAATCTGCCAACTACCTAGATAATCTGCAAACTACCTAGATAATCTGCAAACTACCTAGGTATTCTGCAAACTACCTAGATAATCTGCCAACTACCTAGATAATCTGCCAACTACCTAGATAATCTGCAAACTACCTAGATAATCTGCAAACTACCTACGAATCTCTCATTGGAGTGAAGAAAAAAAACTTTTGCTGGAATAGCAAACAACATTTCTGAATGCTTAAATGAAAATAATTTCTTATTTTATTTTTCGTTATCTAAAAAATCAAGCTACTACAGTCAAAACATTAATTGATTTACTCAATTATATCAGTTTAAAAACTATTATACCAAGAATCAAACTGTTAAAAATATTATTACAATTAATGTAATTAACGTTTTGTTACTTGTCTATTTTTCAATATCTAAAGAACGAGACAGAACAATTACCAAATCAGTTGATATAATGAGAAAAGCAAACTTTTGAACTTTGTGGGAGTCGTTAATGTTCACTTTACCTTACTATATGGGAGCCGTTGATGTTCACTTTACCTAGATAAAATGCGGGTAACTCTTATATTTGCTCTTAAACGGAGCAAATCAATCAATCTTCAGATTAGATAAGTAATGAGAACATAAACAGCTTTCAAGCTTTAACAGTAATACATACAATATAGTAATGATTACGAACGAAAAATAAATTACATAACACATCACTCAATAAGTCTTCAGTTTAGCTAAGAAAAGAAAACTTTTTTTTTTAGAAATTCGATTTTATTCGCCAACAACATTTCAAGAAAGATACATTCATTTCAACGCTCGTCTAACTTTTCGATGTCATTTTTGAAGAACGATTTGTCTTTGCTCTCAAAATAAGCCTCATTTTCAAAAACAACTTCTTCATTTCTCCCAAATTTCTTTTCCTGGCGCACCTTTTTAGCATCTGCAAAGTGCCAGTAGTCTCTATGGGACAGATCTGGAGAGTATGGTGGGTAGGGAAGTAATTCAAAGTGTAATTCATTAAGTTTAACTATTGTTTTCTCCGATTTGGGACAAGGGGCACTGTCTTGGTGAAACAGAACTTTTTTTCTTCGAACGTGAGGCCATTTTTCCTTGATTTCCTCGCTCAGTTGATCCAATAATGGCGTGTAATATTCGCTATTAATAGTTTCATCTTTTTCAAGGTAGTTCATGGACAGAATACCATGCACGTCCCAAAATACGGAGACCATAACCTTACCTGCTGACTTTTTAGTTTTCGGTCGCTTATGAACGACTTTCACCGGCTGCTGTCCACTCAGCTGAAGATCTTATTTAGTCAGGAGAGTAGTAGTGTATCCGTGTTTCATCCATTGTCACATTACGACGAGAGATATCCCTTTTATATCGCTTTAAAAGTTCCAAACAGCATTCTGAATGGTCGACACGTTGTCTTTTTGGTTCTGTGTGAATAAACACGGCACCCATTTCGAACTTGGGCATGACCAAGTGTATGCTGTAAACAGACTATCTTCTTTAAGATGTCTGCTATCTCACACAATTTCACTTTACGGTTTATTAAGATTATTATATGAACTTTTTTGATATTTTCTGGTACAACTTTGGACGACCAGAGCGTTCGGTATCATCAGTGTCTTTACGACGCGTTTAAATTCAGCATACTAGTCAATAATAGTTGATTTCCTTAATGCAAAGTCTCCATAACACTTATCAAGCCGCTGTTTTGCTTCAACAGTATTTTTTCCCATCAAAAAGCAATGCTTAATCAAAACACGAGATTCTTTTTTATCCATTGTTTTAAAAATTACAAAACTAGGTTCGCGAACACCACCTGTAACCTCTAAACTAATAACGGGAATGTCACGAAATGTTGACAATTATCGTTTGAAAGTTGCTACTATTCATAAATCATATGGTTCTGTTAGCAGTGGGGCCAGTTATGTGTTAGATCGGAGACTTACTGAATGGTGTGTAATTTCTTATATTTGCTGCTATTTTATAAAATATTTAATTACCGCACTAACCCTGTTTCAAGTCCCCTGTGGTTTATTAAGATGCAATAAACTAAACTGGTTTGTTGTGTTTATGAGTAATAACTCCAAATGAATTAAAGAGGCCCATGGTTGATATGGGGATACAGGGCTAACCCCCCAATGAGGTGAAATGGGTTCGAATCCCAGCGACGGCTGGTGGACATAAATTCCGCACCCGGCTATGCAGTGCAGTAGTAAAATATCTCCAGTGGTAGACGGATCATGGGTTTGCCCGTCTGGCTAACCATTGGAGGCTTCCATGGTTTTCTTCTCCATGTAATGCAAATGTGAGTTAGTTCCATCAAAAAGTCCTCCACGAAGGCAAATTTCTCTCAATGCTTGATCCAGGAGTTCCTTTGTCTTTCTTCCTCGTTAGGTTCAAAATTACAAGATTACGGAGTTGAGCATTGGTATTCGTTAACTTAAAAATTGGTACGGCTGTTTAACGTTATAAAATAGAAATAAATTAAAAAGTGATCGATTGCGTTGTACTTCTATAAGGTTCATCATCGGGATAGCAGTTGTACAGAGATTTTCTTTTATTGAGAATAAACAGTCTTCGAAGATATCTAACAGAAACATTGTACCCCAAATAAATTATTTGTTACGTTTCATTCCTTTTGGCTTGAGGCCGTCTCCTGCAGCCTCAGCTAATGAAACAGTAGGGGAGATAATCCTCGAATTGGCTGTTCTTCAGTTCCTGGAGTTCATTCAGTATTAATCCGGAGGTAGAGGTGAGGAAATCCACGGATGTCTGTGTGGAACAATCCTGTTTTCTTTTGTCAATAAAAGAGGAAGACTTTTGTATTGGTGTGATCTTACAAATCGTTGTCTTTCATCGAAGCACTTTGGTTGTTTTTCGAGTATTTCTTTATTCAAAATTTTGCAAAAGCCTCGGGAGAACATATCGCTCGGGAGAACATTGGTTGCAATAGCAGCACAACTTAAAAAGTCAAGTTTAGAGATGAATGGGTTTAAAGTTTTCATTGCTAAGCAAAATGCATACGAAATGCTTTAGTTTGCTTAAACGAAGATTATCTTCAAGTTGAATAATGAGTTGTACTATTATTGCTGCTGAAAGAAAGAGTATTTTTTTTTTGCACCTGTTCTTAGTTCCAAAATCGTGTTTTTTGAGTTGTGTCACTATTGCAGCCCATGAGTGATAGGAGTGTTGGAAATACCAATGCCAAGGCTAGACTTAACTTTGACCGTCTAAATACTGGCTTGCTTATTACCTAAATGTAATAGGTTTTAACATATAAGCTCTAGTGATCCAGGATCCAGGGATGTTGCTAACATAACAAAACAAACTATTCATTTACAATAAGTAACACATCGAATTTCCTGATCTAGTTGCTTTGGTAACAGAATAATAAAAGAGATCATATTTATATAGGAGTAACATATTTGATATTTGGGAAGAGCGTTGTTTTTACTATATATTTGGGTCTTCTCGTAGAAAAAAAAAAATATTTGTCATTTGTTTTATAAATACGATGTCTTCGAACTTTTTAAGATTGATATTAAGTATAATTAGCAGTATGGTAATGTCAAACTGAAATGCAATGTTATAAAGAACGTTTTGTTTCTTTTAAATTCTATAATACTGCAATTTCTTTAAAATTAATAATATTTGTTCATTGCAGTTTGATTGTTTTACTTCGTCCTATTTCTAAAATTAAATTGCATATTTGAAAGCTTTCAATATTATAAATGAAAAAGTGTGGATAATATTAAAATAAGTTTTTTTTTTCTGAAAATATCAAAAATTATTTATTAAAATAAAATATTTACCATATATAATATTTTGTATTCCCAACTAATCTCAATTATAGTGAATTTATCTAACTTAAATAGCTTTAACTCTTATTTTTGTAATACTGATAAGATGATGCAATTAAAGACAAGATTATGGCAATTTGAAAAAATTTAAAATTCGACCAAAAATATTAATGCTATTTAAATGAATTTTGTTGATTTGATTTTTATAGCATATTTTTTATCAATTAAACACATTTTTACTCAATTTAGTATTTCAAAAATTATACAGTAATTTTAAAACATTTTCCGAATTTGTTATTTGCACCTAAAACTTTAACTAAGATTTGATTTTAAATTTAATTAATTGTACTTAGTTTTAGCAATTGTTTATTATAAAAGATAAAATAACACTTGGCATTGGAAGAAAAAAAAATTGAACTATTGGGGGAAAAAAGAACTTTTTCTTTTAACATTGTTAATAATATTCATAATAATTGAAATCACTAATCAGATCAATCTTTAAATCTTCAGCTACAAAAAGAAAAAAAAGAAGCTTTTTTTGGGTCGGAAATTCGAAAAGAAATCCGACGGAGACATCCTATGATGCCAAGTTAAGATACTATGATGCAAAGCTATTCAGGAATACGTGATTATATATTTTTTAAATGTTTTTGTTAAAGAAAAGAAAACATTATTATAATCTTAATACGAAACAATAAACACCAATCATAATTTGTAATGTTTTTAAAATAGAGCTTTTCAAACTTTTTTTTTTCTTATCCTCTAACAAAATAATAGAAACCGATAATTTCTTTTCCGCGATTAAAAAGACAGGAAAATGAAATAGTACCCAAGTTTTCTAAAGACGCTCTTTTCAGCCATTAGCAAACGATTTCCGTTCACCTGCTCAATTACCAGAAAATTTGTACCCTAAATTTACCCCAATTTAAAGCATATATAGTCACCAAAACCAGAACTACCCCCTCCTCATCCTCAAGTTACCTGCATCAGAATAAAACAAAGAAAATTAAAAGAAAGAAAAAGGACATCGCGAATAAACCCAAGGTCGATCCCACGCCGAAAAAAAAAAAGAATAAAACAAGTGAACGATAGTTTGTCGAACAACTACGTTAGTTGCGTTAAATCGAAACTTAATGTACGGACAATTTGACAATGGTAAATTTATGATGAACTAAAATTCTGCGCATAAGTGTGCAAATAACAATAAAAAAAAAACTAAGCGTTGATGTTTATGATTGGCGATAAAACCCAGCTTTTTTGGCCTTATGCATCATCTGTCTTCTTCTTTGACACGTTCAGAATAGATAACTGCTTACATATTTCCCTGGCGTGAAAATTTGATTGTGACGGGCGATAAGTTGCCAAATAATAAGATTTACAAAATCAACATTTTTAGAATGAAGAAGTCGACCTAGCAACGACATATTTGGTCACAGAAAGACAACTCCTATTCCAATATTAAAATGGCGATTTTCTAAAGCTTATTTCTGTCCTTTAGTTTTTTTGAATACTTTTTATTCTCTCTTAGATCTTTTTATGTCTCGTTAAAATTATGATTCAGGTTCTTAAATAATTTATATTGTTTATTTTAAATCAATAATTTTGTATTACTATTATACATTTTTATTAAAATATTTTTTCTTTGCCAAAAATATACCCCCCCCCCCNCCCCCCCCCCCCGAAAAAAAGCATGCATTTTTCTCTTCTTTTTTTTTTCAAATAACGCGTTTAACAATCAAATTCTTGGTAATGTATGTAAAACCTATATTTAAACATCAAACTTAGAAATTCTAAATCTGAGAAATAACTAAATCTTTTTTTCAAAACCTTATTTTTGTTTGTCACTTCTATTTTTAATGATGACTTTAAATTTTTTTATAGAAATTTATTCATTTTTATTGTTATATATTCATAAATTATGCATTACTTTTTTTTAAGCTCATATTAAAATTGCAAAATTTAAATACTTTTTTTCTAAGAAACAACTAAATCGATTTTCAAAAATGTATTTTTGTTTGATTTCTTTACTTTGATTTGATTGAAATTAAAATATTGAAATTATAAGATGTAGAACTGAGAAATAACTGAATCGATTTTCACAAACTTATTTTTGTTTGAATTCTTTAATTCCTTGATTAAAATTTAAGAGAGTGAAATTATTGATATTGAGATTATTTTTATTTTATTTTACCATTATTGCTTTTTTAAAAAAATAAAAAAAAAATTTGCAAAAGTTATATTTTAAAGATATATTAGGAGTATTTCGTCCAACAATCAGATTTGCAATAATATCAGTAAATATAAACATTAACAAAAAAACGTATTCAATAAATATATTTTTCCTTGTTTTATACAATGCCTATCACAGCTTTAATTTAATGCAACATCTTTATTTTTCTATTTTTCTCATTTTATTATTTTATCTTTTTCGTTAGTTTATTAGTATTTATACATTTATTCTTTACATCTTTACTTTTTTTTCTGATTGCAACTGCAAACTCTCACAAAGTTTTCATCCGTTTTTGTATGCTTATTTGGAGGCAGCAAAACGTGTTACTCAATACTTGATTCTTATTTTGATTGAAATTTTCTGCCATTTCCAATCATTTATAAATAATGTAAATAAATCTAATAGATATATAAATCCCCTAATAACCATCTGGGTACTGTTTTAAGAACCCCGGAAAAAACCACCAGAAAAAATCCCCCTAAGAAAAAAGTCCGGAAAAACAGCACTAGAAAAAACAAACCAGAAAAAAAGTAGTGGAAAAAAAAACTTACATGAATTAAACGTCTTATTTCATTCGGCCCGTTGAACCCGAATTTAATATAATTGAAAAATTATTCAAGCATAATTAGATATTTTTTTTAAAAAAATAATTAATATACAACAAAGTTTAATTTGAAATTAACTGAAAGAACTTTTAATACTTCATATATTTTTTATCGAAAAATATTATTATGCAACATAATAGCATTGTTAAAAATAATGTATTATTCAACAAGTCTCCCAGGAGTTAATTTAAAAAAAAATATAATAATAATATTAACAAAAAGTGATGAAGTATTTCAGTTTGATACATTTTACATCTTAAACAAGTAGTTGAAATACATTTAAAAACATTTACATCTACTTTTAAAACATTTAACATTTTAAAAGATAAGTACATACATTTTGAAAAACAAGCAGTTGAAAAAATATTATTTTTATACTACTATTATATAATAATACAGTAAGCATAATTAATGAAATATAGAATTGCTTTATAATTCTGATAATTTTGTTAAATTGTATGTCAATAATATAGATGAATATTTTTTTTTATTTTTTTTTATACAGATTTTAATTGCTAGCGAAATAAAAATAGTTGCTTACAATGTTGAATACCATTGCTGTATAAAAAAATTCTAGTGAGAGAGCCACGTGATTTATATAAATAAAGTTGAATGAAATTAAAAATATTCAAAATAAAATAAAGTACATTCTACATTTCTTTTTGAAGGCAAGAATACTCTCATAGTGTGAGTTCGAGGCCCCTACTTGAACCAAGTGGGCGTCGTACTCATGTGACCTCACCAAATTCTCATCCCCTCTCCCCTTTCCAAGGTCAACCCCTCCAAACTACTCCCAGATATCCCCCCTCTTTTTCTTTGCTTCATTTTTACCCGAGTCTCACTTTCAATTTGATGATGCTCTTCCATTGCTTCTTTTTTTATATATTCTTTTCGTTCTATTATAATAAGGGAAAATCGCCAAAATGCCAAATCGAATTATCCCCGGGATTTACATCGTGTTTCAAATGGCAACCTTGTTTTAAACTTAACTGATGAGGCCTTTCAAATTGGGCACATTATTGACAGAATATGTTTTATTATCTTTAAGGGGCTTCTGAATGGATTTAGAGGTGATTACTGTGGTATAGAATTGATGCTCGATTATAGTTTTTTTTTTTCGCAGGGGCTTTAAGAATAATTTATTTGTATTATTACTTATCTTGACATTTGATTGTATTCTCTGTGAAAGAAAATAAAAATACTTTAAAAAAGAAGTTAGTTCAGTGTAGTGCTACCTCTGAAATAATGAAATAAACTTTTCATAAATGTATGCTGAAAGATGATGAAGTGTGGGAATCAGTTATTCGATAGATTAGCTAGCTAATGTGCATATTAATTAAGATAATCCGTTAAAGCGCAATTTTTTTTGAATTTTTCAAATTAGCTAGGCTATTTGTAAATTACATAGATAATCTCTACATTACGTACTAATCACTCGTTAAAGTGAAAAATAGATCTATAACAACAAAAAATACATGTTAAACGACTTTTCACAAATGTATGTTGAAAGATGATGAAGTGTAGAAATCAGTTATTCGATAGATTAGCTAGCTAAAGTGCATATTAATTAAGATAATCCGTTAAAGTGAAATTTTTTTCCTCAAATTAGCTAGGCTATTTGAGAATTACATAGATAATCTCTACATTACGTACTAATCACTCGTTAAAGTGAAAAATAGATCCATAACCAGGGCCCGATTAACCTCTGAAAATAGGGGAAGCATAATAGGATTTTGGGGCCCCCCTAACTTGAGCAAAAGAAACGTTTGATATTTTTCGCCCATAAACATACATTTTAAAGAGGGAAGAACCATGTGAAAACTATTAGAACCTTAGAAAGGAATACAGAGATCCTATGCAATCATGTTGGACCCTTCTTTACGTGCTTTATAAAGCACGTGTAGCGTATCTACCACTACAAAACTACGACTGCATTTCACTAGTATATAAGACATGTTAACTCGACTCTATGTTGGGGTACCTTTTCATAGATGACAGTTGACATGGTCTGTAACTCCTCTCCACACATTGGTGACCCGGACGTGATGTGAACACGCCTACCCTGGCAAAAACGCCCACTTTGATCTGGATACGCCTACATCGGCAGTAACGCCTACTTCGTTGGATGGTCCACATTGAACAGTTGACTTGCTACTTGTGACTGCATCATTATCCACCTCCTCACGCAGTTGCTACTCANAAAAATTGAAATAAACTAAAACTATTTTAAAGAAAAAGTTGGTGTTTATTTATTTTTCGCTGTCTAAATAAATTACATACAATCAAGACATCAGTTGATTGAATCATTCATTAATCACCTTAAAAACTATTACATCAAGAATGTAATTGTTTAAAACATTATTGAAATTGAAGAAATTAACGTAATGTTATTTATTTATTTTTGTTATCGAAGTAAAGTACCAAGTAAGTACTGAGTAAGTACCAAATAAATACAATTAAAAATCAACAAAATAGTTGATAGAATAACAGAAACTAGTTTTTTTTTTTTTTTTTTTTTTTTTTTTTTTTTTTAAATTTTAACGACACGGACGCCATTTTTTCTTTATTTCGTTCTTTCTTTTTTTATTTATAAAAATTTGGGCACCTGGGCCGCGCATAAGGCCCATATCCCATACATCATGAAATAGTATAAAAAGTTAAAATAAAAGACAGTTTGAGTTCAGCAGTCTATGAGGTGGCTGTCACGGACACCATTGATAAGCACATTACTTAAGTAAATTACTGTAAATACCTTGATTCTACACTTTAACTTTTACCACACTCGAGTTAGATAATGCGCACAATAGCGGCTTATGAGCTTCAGCGGCATTCTTTATATTAATTTGCTGAATATGTATTCTTGGTATGGAGTTAAAAAAATAAATAAGTGTAAGTAATCATTCTATCGGGATTTACATAACACAATTATGCGCCCACAACTAGAAGACATTTACCCACAAAATTGTTTGTATATAAAATTTAATTTTGAGAATTGTTATTCCCAGGAAGAGATTTTCCAATCCAGTGAAAATTTACTCATCAAAAAAGTTTTTTAACTATACTCAATCAAAATTTAAAGATTAATTTATTTTTACTGAAAAAATATTATTGATCAGGATTAAAATTTACTCCAATAAAGCAATTTTGCTGTTGTGTTGGCACTTTAATATATCAATTACGAATTTTAATTATAATCAATAAACTTTTTCCAATTATCGTCTTTGCTTTATATTATTTAGGTCAATAGAAACATTTTTATAATTTCTTAAAATAGTAAGTTAAAAATAAATTTATTTCTCATTTAATTAATTTATTTATTGTTTATTTTTTTATTTAATTCATTTTTAAAAAATTAATGAAAGTTAATAAATTTTAAAGATTAATAAATTTTTACTGAAAAAGTACTATTAATCAGGATTAGCACATATAATTAAAATATACTCCAAGAAAGCAATTTTGCTGTTAAGTTGGCACTTTAATATATCAATTAAGAATTTTAATTATAATCAAGAGGCTTTTTCCAATTATCGTCTTCGCTTTTTATTATTTAGGTCAATAGAAACATTTTTATAATTTCTTAAAATCGTAAGTTAAAAAGTTTTTAATTCGCTTGAAAACTTCCCGAGATATAAGGAGAAATACACAAAAAGGGAAACTAATATTAAGGTGTACAATTTTTCTGTCTCCTCTTGACTAAAGTATTGCGATAATTTTTTTCTGATTGCAGCTACAAACCATAATTTGAAAGTTAGAAATAAATCTGATTTAAGGTGATATTTTTTTGGGTATGGGTCATTACACATGCTTTTTAAAAAATCTAAACTGGATTTAAAAAAAAGAGAACAATTTATTAAAAAATTGTTTTGAAAAAACTACCTTCAAAATTCTCAAAAAATTAAATCTACTATTTGTGTATCTGTAGAGTATTTAATTGTTTAAGCTTCATCTTACATTACATTTTGTCTCAAAATGTAAAAGGTTTCGTAAAAATTAAAAGTTAATAAATGATTTGAAACTTTCAAATTAATATTTTCTTCAGAATACTTAAATTTATGCTCTTAACCCTTTTTGGTGTGGTGAGATAAAAAAAAACTGATCAACTGATTTTTGATATATTGTAAGTCATTAAAAGTTAACCTTTTATGTTATGCATTCTTAAATCAACCACTTTAATTTTTGAAAAAAAAATATATATATATATATAAATCAAACTAATTAATTGCTCAGCCTTAGATTATATTCGATGACCACGATTTTAATAATTCCTCTTTCAAAAAATGTGGTTAAATGTAAAAGATGATTAAAAATTTGTTTGTTAATCGCCACTTTTTCCTCCAAAAGGTTCTCCGGTACGTTCCGGTTATTTTACGATGGCTCAAAAATTCTGGGGAACTTAATTTAGTTGCCAAAGGTTTCATTTGGATTAAACTTTTTTTTTCATTTATGGCCATTAATGTTTAAAATTAATCTAATTAATATTATTTTTTATTATGATTACAATTGTTGCAGATTTATTTTGTACCTAATAAATATTATGTTTGTTAATAAACATAAACTTTATGTCGCATTGTTGGTTCAAACACTCGCACCCTAAATTTAATTAGTTGAAAACGTTACTTAGACATAGTTGCCAAGAACTACGGATTGTCTCCGTAGTAATTCATTTTTATATTTAAGTGGCAATGGCAATTATAAACTTTTCTTATGCGAATAAATCAATCTTTTATATATAAAAGCAAGTTATTGCAATGGAAGTGAGTGTAAATCCTAGCAATAGCGAAAAGTTAATTCTATTTACACATGTATTTTAATTAGCTTTACAAGTGATAAATTCTTCCTCGGAAAAGTGTAAAAGTTGCCAGGTATGTGTACGATACTTAAATTTTGTTTAATTCTACTANTTAGAACACTTCAGTAAACTAAATTTAATTTGCTATAAAAAATATGTTCTCTAAAAGGAGTTTTCAAGCATACTAGCTCTCCGCGGGCCGGACAAAATCTGTCCGTGGGCCGGATCTGGCCCTCGGGCCGTAGTTTGGAGACCCCTGCTATAGACTATTAAAAACTAAAACTTTTAGAATTCTTTATTATTTCACTCGCATTTTAGGATAGAGCTTGCGCAAAAGGGATTTTATATAAATTTTTGAATTATTTACCTGTAGTGGTGCGGAAATTAACTTAAAAGCAAATTTTAAAAAAATAAAGCATAAACTTAGCTATCATTCGAAGAAATTTTCGCGTAAAAAGTTGGAAAGAACAGGCAAATTTTTATTTATTTTAGAAATGAACCCAATAGTGTTTACCATATTTTGAGAAACGCTTTACTTTAATAAAATCAATAGTTTTTTTTTGCTAATAGCTTAAAATTTCATATATTTTACAAATAAGGCCACTAATCAAAGCAAAATATTTCAATTTTACTCTATAAGTGGTTGGTAAATAAGGCCATAAGTATCGTAAATAGGGCTAAACATTTATTCATAGCATTCGCATTTCGAGTAAAATTTTATTTTTATTCTCAAAATGGTGATAAAATTTATGCTTTATATTTATTTCTTGCATTTATAAATTCAAATTAAAATAATTTTGATCGCCATTGCATACAAATAAATTAAACACATATGTAAAAGTAGAATAATCATGCGATTGTGCGTTGAGGCCAGTGGCGTAGTTTTGATGTACGTTCAAGGGGGTTATCGGTTATCTGCCTCCAATGTAATATTCACTCTAAGAAAACATTTTTATATCTATACGGTGCAGTAGTTCATGAATGAAATATTGTTTAATTTCGGAGGGAGATTTGTCCCTCAAAACTACGCCACTAGTTGAGTCTTCCATAAACAAAAAAAATACATCTCTGTTCATGACTGTAATCAAATTTTAAATATACCACCAATTCGAAACATCAACTTTTGAAAAGTTTAGTAGGTGGCAGATGCGTTTATTTCTTTATAAACAACGGTAAAAATAAATAAAGACTTAAACCAGGTGTCGCCAAAAATATCGCCAACACACCGAAACCATTTTACGCCATTCCACACATTACTCTTGGAGTTTTGCACAACCGAACTATTGTGGAACAAAACCGAAAACCCATAAACTTCGGCGGTCACTTCCTAGACCAAGAAGAAGAAAAGAAGAAGTGAAGAAATATAATAATGGAAGAATATCTAGAAAAATCGTAAAATGTTTTTTTCCACCTTCTTTTCCAAAATCTTAAATCATGATGCGGATAGTGAAAAAATAAAAGGTGGAGTTGGTTCTTGACCGACAAAACGGAAGCCGCTCCGCTGAAGAGGTCAATAGTTTTGGCACGTTTTATTACTTAAGGGCCACTGCGTTGTCCCCCTCTCGGTGTTTGGGCCCCCTTCATGTTATAGGTGAACAGATAGGTTCCTGTTCCTCCCTCTTTGAGAAGCGGTTCGTGCTCATTCGAACAAAAAGAATTTAGTTTCGAATATCTTTTATTAATGATTAAAGCTAAAAGTGTAAATTAATCCCGTCATAAAATAAATGTATTTTCACACTTATTTTTATTATTTAAACGTCTTTTTGTTTTATATTAATGACGTGCTTGAATAAAATGGTAATTTTCGCCAGTTTTAAAACAATTCACTTCTGTTGAACTATTACAGATCATCTTTTAAAAAAGATATTTTATTATATTACTTAATTTAACTTTTTTATGGGTTGGAAATAAGGTTATTTTTGTAAAAACGTCATTTATTTAATATTTTAGAATCATCGTTGTAGACTTGATCCAATTTTGACTTTACGACTACTAATGTTCAACTCTGTAGCCTTGTAATTTTGAATCCAATCGAGAGAACAAGACCTACATTAAGTATTGGGAGAAATTTGCTTTCGTGGGGGACTTTTTGATGGAACTAACCAACATTCGTGTTGCGTGGAGAGGTAAACCACGAAAACCTCGCACGGTTAGCCTGACAGCAAAGGTACTCTGAAATACCGCAATGAAATTAAAAAAGCAAATGATCCATGAGAGAAATCGTCAACAAAATAAAAGTACCTAAGATTGTAAGACGCGCCTTCCAACTTTTATTGTTTTAGCGAAATATGATTTCCAATACTAGTGAACGGATGTAGAAATTTCTAAGACAATTCCCATTTTTGGAAAACTTTTTTCTGAACTTTCGATAACTTTTTAGGCTTTTTGATAAAATTTCTTCTAGTGGTAGCTAAGTTTATGTTTTAATATATGATTCTTCGTTTTGCAAAATTGAGTTAAATTGATTTTCCTCACCATTTCATGTAATTGGTTCAAAACTTCATAAGAAACGCCATTTTGCTTAATTTCTTTAGCGCTGAGGCTTTTGGAAAAAATACCAAAATTTTTATTGGCTACCACTCTACAAATTTTTTTTGCAACGGGCGTAGTACTTGTCAAAATGACCATTTGCCAATCGGACTTTTCATAAATTTATTGAGATTATTTATGCGTAAAGGTGAAAAACATTTTGAAAACTCTAGTTTGTTAAATTATTAATATATAACCGTTACTACTACTAGGAGAAACATTATCTGAAACTACGGAAATTCTGTATTAAGTTGGACTCTATGTTATAAAAGCAAAAAGTTCTTTATCTATTTATGTCTTTAACAAAAGGTACTACAGAAATTAATAGATTTTAGTCTAAGTCAAACCATAATTATATCAGAAACTTTGTAGTAAAATGGACTGTATGTTGCCAGAGGAAAAAAAAACTTTCTCTTTATTTACGCCTTGAACAAAATGTATTAAGGAAATGCTAATTATTAGGTCATAGTCTTGTTCAAAAACTATGGAAATTCCATAGTAATTTAATTTGAACTGTATGCTGTAGAAGAAACAAGCCCTTTCTTTATTTACGCCTTTAACAAAATGTATTAAGGAAATTACTAGGTCATAGTCTCAGATTAGTATTAGAACTTTTTCTGAGATAACATCAAAGAACGAATCACTGTAAAAAAAAAAAGACGAAAAACCACAGAAAAAAAAGCAACTGATTAACTATTATATATATATGTTCAACATCTGATTCCATGAGGGCTATTAAACACGAATTATTTAAATATACATTTAAACGTAATTTGGTTTTTTTTTTTAAGAAAATAGCTAATATAATTTGAAGTAGATTGGAGAATTTTTAATACTTTATATATTTTTATTGTAAATACAGATATGTAATAAATAATATATCAATTAATAAAAGTCTATCAGGGATTATTTTTGTAAGTTAAAAATATTAACAAAAATGATAAAGTATTTTATTTTATTGCAATTAAAAAAACTTATTGAAAAAGCATGACACGTAAATAAATTATTGTATAACAAAGTTCGGTTATTGAAATTTGGAATAATTTTAGAACTAACTAAGAATCCCAATTATTTTGCTAAATAGTATAAATTTGGGAAAGTTCCTTTCCGTAAACAAATTTAATCTTAATTTATTAATTAATTTTTTAAGAAAATAATTAATATAGGAAGTTTGAATTAATATCATTCGAAAAAATATTAAATTACATTAAATTCTGGCAAAACAGCTCGAGTTGAATTGATTAATTCATATAATTACTGACGATGTTGCTCTTTTCAGTGTTTTATTTCTATTATTATATAACTGTTTGTGTATATAATAACTGTAAGTGTTTTATAACTATTATTACTTTTCCTATGTTCTATTTTCCGTTCACTCTGAAAATAATATAAAATAAAGGGGCAACAGAAACAAGAGCACATAAAACATTAAATGAAAAAAGCACTTTCCTTCATAACGTATTTATAGATCGTCATAGGTTAGTATTTGAGCTTTTCGTATGATAATACCGGATAACAGTATCGACAAAAAAAGGAACTAAATAAAAGTACTTTAAACATTAATAGCTAAAGATCATTTCTTGTATTATGCATTGAACCCTAGTTTGGAGGAAGACAAACTAGTGTTTAATATTGCGGAGTACTCGTGGCTTTTTATTTAAACATCTTTCAAGAAAATGCCAGAAAAAAAGAAGCAAAGATAAGTTTTTTTAATCACGCATTTAATACGACGTTTCGGGGTAATGTAAATTATTCTGGAGTATTCATTGATTTGCATTTAGACCATTCCAAACACAGAATCGGAAATAAAAAGGAATGTAAACAAAAATACTTAAAACGGTAACAGCAAAGATCTCTTTCTTTCACTGCGTTTCTAAAGCCTAATTTTGAAAAAAAGCCGAGTATTCAGGGTTTTGTATTAGGATCTAGATCCCAATATGGTATCAGAAAAGTTCTTAAAACAGTAACAACGAAGACTGTCTTTCACTGCGTTTTTAATGCGCAGTTCTGAGGGAAAGCAAACTACTGTAGAGTACTCATGGGTTTGTATTTGAACCCATTCCAAGATAGTACTGGAAGTAAAAGTTCTTAAAACAGCAACATCGAAAACTCTCTTTCAATGCGTTTTTAATGCGTAGTTTTGAGGGAAAGCAAACTATTGTTTAGCATTAATAGGTAAGTATTTGCACTTACCCTAAGATAGTATCGGAAGTAATAGAAAACAGTAACAGCAAAAATCTCTTTCTCTCATTATATTTTTAACGCATAGTTTTGGGGAAAAGTAAACTATTGCTTAGTATTGATGGGTTTATATTTGGAGCTATCTCAAGATAGTATCGGAAGTAAAAGTTCTTAAAACAGTAACATCGAAAACTCGTAGTTTTGAGGGAAAGTAAACTACTGTAGAGTACTCATGGGTTTGTACTTGAACCTATCCCAAGATAGTATCGGAAGTGAAAGTTCTTAAAACAGTAACATCGAAAACTCGTAGTTTTGAGGGAAAGTAAACTACTGTAGAGTACTCATGGGTTTGTACTTGAACCTATCCCAAGATAGTATCGGAAGTGAAAGTTCTTAAAACAGAAACATCGAAAACTCTATTTCCCGCATTTTAAACACGTAGTTTTGAGGGAAAGCAAACTACTGTAGAGTACTCATGGGTTTGTACTTGAACCTATCCCAAGATGGTATCGGAAGTAAAAGTTCTTGAAACAGAAACAGCAAATATTTCTTTATTACGTATTTAACTCAATGTTTTAAGGGAATATAAAATATTCAAGAGAAATCACGGTTGTGNTATATATATATATATAGTGGTTAAAACGATTCTTTTAAATCTGATTTATTAAAATTAATTTTCATACCTTTGCTACCCCCACTAACAAATATATTTTCTGAAAATACGGAAATTTTGCAGTGGAAGAATATGTATTTGAATTATATTATTGTTGGTATTTCTCAAATATATATGCATAATATTTTATAAATTTTAAAACATTAAAAAAAATAACAATAATAAAAATGTTTTAGACATTGTGAGTTAAAAATTGATTAATTAGTCGCGAATTAAAAATCATCCGAATTTTTTTTAAATTGGTATCCTGCAGAAATGTTATCATTTATTTGTTTAACTAAAACGAAAAAACATTGAAATCGTCACATTTCTTCATAAAAGAGGGAGAAAGAGAAGAAGAACAACTTCCGGTGTATTATAAATCCGGATATTAAAAATCATCAGGAAATAAACGAAACGCAAAATAATAAAAGCAAACAAATAAAAATTAGGAATTAACGCTTTTGTAACCATCTCCTCTCGCCAACGCATTCTAGAGTAATTATTCTCTCACCGTGTATTAACCCTATCTTCGCGGAAAAAGCACTGAACTGCTCACACCGATTAAATGAAAGGAAAGAGACATTCCCGCCCTAACTTACTCCCCCCTTTATTTCCACCCCCTCAACCATCTTCATAATAAAAAAGAAAAAAAAATTCCGAAGAAGAATTGCATGCCAAATAGTTCTCGGGTTAATTCTGTTTCCCTTTGCCTATTTCTTTTTCGATTGCGTCGGAAAAAGAGAAGCGGAGGAAAGGGGGAAAAATATGAGCGCCAAGTGTCGTCGACCCACGCCAATCTCTTTAAATCTTGGCTGTGTTGAGAAAAGCGTTTTGTACATAAACAGAGCAAGATATGTTTCTAGAGGCAGGGGTTTTTGAGCTGCAATCGGGGGAACGAGCTTTCATAAATGATCAGAGCTGGAGGCTGCTTATTTTTAGATCGGAATGTTGGATCTACTTTTTAAAAAAATCAATTTTTTTTTTAAAAATTATTATTACTCGTTGTAAATAAGTTTTATTTTATTTAGTATCGTTGATATGAAATGAAGCCAGATTCACTAAGTAGATTTTTATGCCTTTAAGGAACTGAACTGTCTCTGCGTTAAACTGGGTTCGATACCCAGAAGCGGCTTGAAATCTACACTCAGCTTCAAATATATATATAAAAAAACCAGCTTCTTTAGGGAGTAAACAGGGCCAGTGCGTAATGTTGACCACATGGCCTCAATCATGTTGTTAATGAAATTGGGAGCTTACACGTCCATAACCCCAAGGCCAAGGCCTACAATGGGCTGTTGTGGGGATATTCCTTCTTTTATTAACATTATTTTCTTGTTATTATTACTCATTGTAATTAAGTTTTATTTAATTTATTATCGGTGATATAAAAAAAAACACAGTGGCACGACAGCCCATAGAGGGCCAAGGCCTACTGTGCCCATCTCAGTTTTCTTGACCTTTGGGCTCTGAGGTGCAAGAGCAGATGTTCCGGTTGAGTCGTCAGTCCTACGCGGAACCCCCATTATCGTTGGCAAAAAATGAAACGAAATTCACGTAGTAGATTTTCAAGTCTTAGTGGTTAAGCCACTGAGTCATTATGCTACACTAGGTTTGATACCGGCTTGAAGTCCACCCAGCTTCAAATTAAAGTATACCAGCTTTTCTTATAAGTTAAGACTGCCAGTGTGTAATGTTGACCACATGGTCTCAATCATGTTATTGATAATGAAATTGGGAGCTTGTACGTCTATAACCCCAGGGCCCACATCGGCCTGTTGTGGGAAGAGTCCTTTTTTTTTCTTTAATTTCTTAACGTAGTGGATTTGAAATGTTATTTAAATATCAACCCATTAAATTTAATTAATATTTAAATATAGTTCCATTTCCAGGTTTGGTTGTTAACAAATCCCGACGAATAGTTTGGTTGACCGTAAATGCAGCTCTCAAGAGTTACATTTATCGGCAGATTTAACGGCTGCATTTGTCGCCAATAGCCGATAAATGCAGCTCTCAAGAGCTACATTTATCGGCTATTGGCGACAGAGATTCATCCTTAATTTTGATTCGAAGCCAAGACTTCTGCAAATGCAAACTAAAATAACAGTGCAGATGGTAGTAGAACTCAGTCTCCGCACCACGTTCCCCAACCAACTGTGAACTTTTTCAACTCTAAAAACGCGAAATACGATATATTAGAATGAATTTTGGACCATTAAAACAAGGTTGGAAAAGTGCGATCTGATCAGACACCCAATCTTTACTCGTCACACTGACTGGGACATCTTTATTTTCTTTTCTCTTCAAAATTCTTCAAGATCTATTCGGTGTCAAGGAACTGTCAATAAGTTCTTTAGTTTAGGATATTTAGCCGAATTTAATGTCATTTAATAACAATTCGAGCATAATTCGATGTTTTCTAAAAACTTATTTATATAGAAACATTAATATATTAATTAATATTAAAATGAAATAATTTCAAAAATATTTTTTTTTAGAAAATCAATTTTAAGTTGAATGAATGGGAACTTTTAATACTTTATACATTTTTAATACAATTATATAACATGTAGTATTATTATATATAATGTATCAATGTAAATCCATTCACAATAATTTCACAGGGTCATAATCTTTCACAAAAATAAAAATATTAACGAAACTGATTCAAAATAATAAAAGTATTTTAATTTAATGGAATTTCTAAAAAGTAACCTGCTGAAAAAGTATTATTTTTATATTATCTAAAAATACAATTGAAGTAATTATTGAAGTTTAGAACAATTTTAGAATCGTTTAAGAGTTCTAATCATTTCGTTAAATAGTATGATGTGGAAGAAAATCATCTCCTTAAACTTTAAATTGATCTTCATTTATAAAAAAAAAATTTTTAAATATCTTAATTTAATTCAAATGAATATCTAATTACATTTAAATTTTGCTCAACGGTCCGAAATGAGATTATTGAATTCATATAATTAACAACGAGGTGTTTTTTTTTTTCGGTACTCTTTTTCCGCCTACCATTATGAATGCGTCGAACATAACGTAATATTTATATCAACTCTTTTATTCAAAGTAAAAAATAAGTACTAATAACAAAGAATTGTTAGGTAGTATAAAGCACGGATGAACGTTGATGGAATATATGAAGAGCAATATTATTTACAAAGAAGTAATATTAAGTATTATTAGTATACTCTAAATTTTCTCAAACATTATCCAAAACGAACGGACAAAAACCCCATTTGCTAAACACCATGCGAAACTCATTACTTATGTTTAAGCACCTATTACTCAACCGATGCATTATAGTTGCATTTTCCAGATAATTTGACGCACAGAAATCAGTATTTCTGACAGCAAATTCATTTCAAACCTGGAAGGACGCGTGCCCAACCAAAGGAACAGCAAAGTTAAGCGATGTCAAACATTTACGCAACACTGACAGGGCGGTATTCAAAGGGGGTTCTTTCCACTCCGTCGGATGCCCACAAACACAATTTCTTTTTCACTCTAATCACTGATAAGATGGAAAAACAAGCGTGTAAGACACACCATCAAAATACCTTCTTCGCTTCTTAAAGATTGAGGAAATGATCAGTGGCTTCTGTGAGAACATGCTTATAGCACTTTTTGAACAAAGGTTTACAAGGTGTAACAACCTCTGTAATCCCCGGCGCTACTGTTTGGCGCCTTTCAGAATGATCGAGTGAATATTTATTGACTGCATTTTAATTTTTGGGAGATAAATTGATTCATATTTTGTTCCATTTAATAATATGATTATTCGATGTAAATAAAGCAGCTAGTTTTAAGAGGTGACTATATGCAGTCTATATTTTTCTATCTAATCTATCTAATATCTATATATCTTTTGAGCATCACGGTAATGATATTTTCAAACAAGTTATTCCTATATATCGTGGATGTTATGACTTCACTTTTTCGTGGATGTTATGACTTCAATTTTTGGGCGATAAATTGATTTATATTTTGTTCCATTTATAATATGATTATTCAGTATAAATAAAGGTGCCAGTTTTAAGAACTGACTATATATACATAAAAGCATCTATATTTTTTTTAGCATCATGATATTTTCAAACATATTATTCCGATATATCGTGGATATTATGACTTCATTTCAATTTTGGGGCGATAAATTGATTTATAATTTGTTCCATTTAATAATATGATTATGCGATACAAATAAAGTGGCTAGTTGTAAGAGTCTATATATAGTTATAAAACATCTACATTTTTTGAGCATCACGGTAATTATATTTTCAAACATATTATTCCAATATATCGTGGATATTATGACTTCATTTTAATTTTTGGAAGATAAATTGATTTAGATTTTGTTCCATTTATAATACGATTATTCGATATAAACAAAAGAGCTAGTTTTAAGAACTGACTATGTATAGCAATAAAATATCTATATTTTTTTAGCATCATGGTAATGATATTTTCAAACATATTATTCCAATATATCGTAGATATGACTTCATTTTAATTTTGGAGCGATAAATTGATTTATAATTTGTTCCATTTAATAATATGATTATTCGATATAAATAAAGCTGCTAGTTTTAAGAGCTGACTATATATAGTTATAAAATATCTATATTTTGTTAAGCATCACGGTAATGATATTTTCAAACATATTATTCCAATATATCGTGGATATTATGACTTCATTTTAATTTTTGGGCGATAAATTGATTTATATTTTGCTCCATTTATAATACGATTATTCGATATAAATAAAAAGGCTAGTTTTAAGAGCTGACTATAGTTATAAAATATCTATATTTTTTGGAGCATCATGGTAATGATATTTTCGAACATATTATTCCGATATATAGTGAATATATGACTATATACTGGATATATGACTATATAGTGGATATATGACTTACAATTTATATCGAATATATGATAATTACTGATTAAGATAAAACCAAGAAAGTTATGGACAAAAAAGAAATATTGCTCTCTGGAATATGATTGGAAACGATAAGAATCAAAATCGATAATGTCGCGAACATTGTTGATAGCGTAATTATTGAATTCGATAATATCGTGAGTATTATTTGTAACGATAATATCAAGAATGTGAATTGAATCGAATTCGATGATGTGAACATTATTGATAACGTTAATTATCGAATTCGATAATATCGCGAGAATTATTGATAACGAGAATTATTGTGTACGATATTGTCGTGAGTGTTAAGAAACTTTATTAGGGTAGCTGGACTTTTGGGCATTTTAAAAATAATGTAAGTAAGCTATTTTGGGAAAAATAATGCGATTTGTCATAAAATATCGATTTATCTTGCTGATATATCGCGATAATAATCCTTTGACTAAATTTTTATTAAACTTAAAATAAGTGAAAGATATTACCTTTAGCATTTTTAATAATTTATGGTTATGAAATACAGCAAAAAACACCGGTATCTTTTTCTGCGTTAAAAATAGAATCTTCCAAACGCTGCTCACTTTCAAACAAAAAATTTTCAAATTTCCAGTTATTTAAATCTAAAATAAGCAGTCATTCATCACCAAAATGTCTTTAATTTATAAAACAAACTATTGATAAATTTTTGAATATGTAGGAAACAAAATTAAAGCTACTTTTTTTGGATTTAATATTTTAGTACATATATAATTCCGATAATATAACAGATTTTTTTAATAACTATTAGATAGTTTTTATAATTAAAAAATACCAAAATATATTTTTGCTTGTAATTTGAGCGTCAGAAAAAAATATATAAAAGGGAGACCAGTTTCCCATCTGCGTCAAAGGATATCGGATATTGCGCACTGCTTTAAGTTATAATTCTTTACAAAGAAGTTAAAAAATAAATAAATAAATATTTTTTCCACTATAAAGCAGAACAAATGTTTTGCACAAATGAGTGTAAACGAAAATTTTATGAAAAATACATGTGTAGGCAAATTAGAAAATCCGGCTATTTGAAAGCCGTTGCCATCATTTTGCAAAAGACTAGGCTAATTGAAAAAGTCGCTAGAATTTTCTAATAAGCTTGACTCACTTTGGCTACGCAAGCCCACATGCTTTTAGGCTAATTCGGAAATACATCATCTTCCTTAATTAGTCTGATTTATTTCAAACAGTTTGTAATAAGCCTAGAGTAGTGAGGATTTATTATAAATAGCCTGAACTAAGATTTAATGCAATAAGCAAATTCAGCTGTTTCGAATCATTCATTGCAATCACTGAATCAGTAAACGATTCCAATTTATATAACAACATTATATAAATTAGAATCGTTGTTAATGATTAATGTGCATTATTTTTTTAATAAACAATAACCCTCCATTAGTAATTCGGACAGACAAAAATCTGCATTAATCTACAATAATTAAATTTTTAATTAGCTATAAATGGGTTTAAGCTATATGAAATTTACCGAAGTGGACCCGTGTTACAACACCAGACATACTGTAACAAATAGCAGTACCACCATTTAGTATTATTAAGAAAGAAAAGACAAATGTACCGCAGACTGTGTTCAACTGATTAACCAATTCTCATGAACATTTAAAGTGAATGTAAAGTTGATCTAAGAAAGATGCGGTGAATACAGAAGAAATATGACTTTTAGGCAATGTTTTTAAGGCACTATTCTTTTAATCATTTCAGTAAAAGTGTTGCACATATATTTTAGGTTCATTAATCTTTCATTGCCTCAAGGAATTTTTACGGGAAATAAGGTGTTTGATTGCCTTTGTCTCAAAATACGGTTGTATGCCTCCCCCCTCCCTTTGAAAACGTTTTGACGATCTAATCACAGACGCGAATTTTTTCCTATTGATGTACCAATTAACTTATGGTTTATTATTTTAGGGTTTCCAGTTTGCCATTTTCATTATTTATTTTTAAAAATAATCTTATCTTTTAATTACTCTAATACCAACTGATTAACAGTTATAGGATATCTGTTGTGCACTTTTCTTACTTTAATGTATAATTTATAAGGCTAGCGTTGCCATGGAAACTGTAATTCTGACGTGATAACTAGCGTCTACATTTCATTTCATGGACTTTTATTCCATTTATTATTTCCTTTAAACAATACGTTATTAAGAAATATCATAATTCACAAAATTGCATTTCATTTAATATAATTTTAATAAGTTATCTTTTCTTTCTTGGTTAGAAATCTCTCTTTCTTCTAATTCTTTCTCTCCTTAAAAAATCTTTATAAAAAGCATGCAAAATTAAATTCTTTTTTGAAGAACGATGAATAAAAGTCTGTGAATACTTCTTATGTTCATATAATTAACCAAATATGAAGAATAATAGGAAATTGGCTTCCTGCCAAACATATTTGCTCTCAATGAATTTTGAAACCATTCAGAGAATTAAGTACTTTGTCACACTGCCAAATATTTCAGTGATAAATATTAAAAAAGAAGAAAAAATTCTATTTCATGATAGATGTTTAGTTTGAGAATTTAATAGTATTCACTGATATTTTAAAAAAAAGGAAAAAAAAAAGAAATTCTTGAAACGCTATACATTTTAGAGTAAAATTTTGAATGAATAATATTATCGATCCCAAATTTAATATTTCCTTTCTAGTGAGTAAGTCTTATTTTATTGAAAAATGAAACATTGCATAGTTTTAAAAATAGTAATTAATATTTATGAATCATTACGAATGCTCAATATTTTTATTAATATTGATTTTATAATTGCTGTTTTGCAAATTGATATGCTATTTTGTATTCTGATTTGTTAAAATAACATTTTATGCAGTTTATGTCTGTAAAACATAAGTAGATATAAAGTTTTTTAATACCCATATACACAATGAGGAAAAAATTATATTTTCAGTTAAATGCTTCAAATTGATAACTATCCCCTTCCCTTTTCTCTTTTTTTTTCTTTTCTTCTTTATTTTAATGCTAATTGTTCGAAGAAATCTCGAATAACTCACATATTTAATTTGTAAAGTTAAAAAAAAAAAAAAATAATAAAAATCACCTTTACAATGTTGAGCCATTTTTCATTCTTTAAATTTTTCGGCAATATCTTATAGAAATCTCTTAAAATATGTATAACAGTTAACGGTAACCGTGATGAAATATGCTTTAATTTGACCAAAAAACTCACTTTTTCAAATACACCAAAAAATATACATTTTTTTTCTTCATTAAAATCGGATTTATTACACCCAAAAAAGAGGCAAGAGTTGACGAAGTTCCGAAAAGCTGGCCTTTATAGTTAAAAGATTATATAGATTAAAAATTAGATATTTTAGTTTAACCGCTATAACGACTCAAAAATCTATCCTTCTAAAGTTAATTTAATTTGTCATATTTCTCATCATAACTCTTAAAGGAATTAGATTAGAATAATTCTTCCAATCATAATATAGTAATAGTGAGTCATTTCTAAAAAACAATTTATCTTTTATCAATTTCCTATCTTTCTATGCATGTGATATTTAATTCTATTTTTAATTTCGGTGGAAGTATTTAAAACTTCACGGCTTACTCTAGGTTTGTCCGAACTTTCTTTTCTATATTATAAATATGAAATTAGTTATGGAAATGTAAGAGAATTTGAGACGAAAAGTTTCTCCCGTGGTATGGCGTCCGCTTAAAACAAGAATAAAATTATAAGTACAAATTTTGCTATCATTTTAAATATGAAAATATGCGCGGAAATTAGTAAAAAATGGTGGCTACGCAATGATTATTTCATATTTTTATCATTGCATAGATATGAAATAATGATTATTATTTTATATTTATGCAACGTTGATTGTTGCATCGTTTGAGTTTCGAGTCCGATTTGTCATTCAAGAGTTCCAAAATTGTGGAAGAAATAAGATCAGTCTAATTACACTTGCTTTTATCACTTTGCATGCTTATATACCTTTCAACAACTACGGGTTGTCTGTAGTCTTTGGAAAGTATTTTTTTTATAATTGCGAAAACTACAGATTTTCCGTGGTTTCAAAAAATATTTAACTAGTGATAGAGAAGGTTGTACATTAATAATTTCATAAATTAGAAATTTTAAAAAAAATTTCCACATCTGCAGATAAACAACTTAAACAAATTGACAAATTCATGAGACAAAGTTCTAATCGACAAAAGGTCAGGCTTAAAAGTTTCCATGAAATTTTTTACGGAAATTTTATTTGTTTCAAAATGTTTGATTTAATTTACTACTCCTGGAAATAAGGTTTCGCAGAAACTTCAAATATCGAAGAATATGTAATTCGGAAATGAATTCTGAATTCCTGAATTCTCCTTAAGAGTTAAATTTTAGACACTCATTTAGTTATAACCGGATAAAAAAAATTTCTTATGCTTTGCATGATGCATTCCTAGAACTAAAAATAGATTCTCAATCTAAGGCCATTTGGAAAGAAATCTTTTACAGAATTTTGTTCTTCACGCAATTAAGCCTGGTGTCCTTTTAAAAATACAGTTTTTTTTAAATGATATTAAAAGTGTTTTATAATTAGGATTTATATTGCAGAAATGTTTTAATTATATGTGTAATATTTTAGGTATATATATGTTTAATTATATATGCACAGTTGATTTTTTAAAGTAACAGAAACGAAATAAGTTATAGGTATTTATAATAATGACCCACTTGGTATAAATAAATAAGTACCGATTACTCATTAAAGCTCATACTTGGAGTGGAAATATGCTGCAGCATATTGATAGAATTTCTTGGACCAACCGTATCTAATTTTGAAGATGTTATTAAATCTTCGAAATAATCGATAAAAATTAAATAAGTATTCACAGGTCCGAAAACTTCTAAAAAGAGAAAAAGTTTTTAAAAAATATCATCTTAAGAAAAATCGAAAGGAAAAAAAAAAATGCATGTGAGCACTGAGCAATCTAATTGTTGTCGCTGTTGAAAATAAAATCGCCTTAGTTCAGAATATTTTTTAACAAACGATTTTCCAAATTTGTTAATTGTAACGCCATTTTTCCCCTCAATCTTTTACGCGAAAATAAACACATAATGAACTAACGGATTTATTGCATTAAGAACTGTGACCAAACAAAAAAATCAAAAACGTCTTTATTACGTAACACTGGTAGTGTGACAATAATCTAATTTTAGATTGAGAGAGCAGCTAGAAGAAGATCCAAAATGGATTCAAAAATGTCACCGATGAAAGTTCTTTTGATGAAAAATAGTGGTATCGTTTGCATTCTCTGCCGAAAGAGAAAACGATAATTAATGGCAGACCGAGCGGTGAAGAGTTAATTATCATTTAATTAATGAAGGAAGGCGGAAAAGTAATTCTGACTTGGGCGGAGCTTAGGGCAAGACTGACAACCTATTTATTGCTTCTTTAACATTCATCTCTTGATTACGCGGAGAAAGTGAATTTTCGTAGATTATCTCATTTGACACTGAAAATAAATATTTAGATATAGATTCTTTCGAGTTGGTGACTGAAAGTTTATAAATACGACTTTTTAAAAATTTTATAACTCGAAATCTATTTGACCGATTTCGTTCAAATTTTGAACTTTAATTTTATATAATTTAAAATTTTGTATATCTTAGAATTCGAAATTTTTTCGACTCTTTTTAAATAAAAAATAATGAAGTACTGTTAAAAAATTTAAAATAGAATTATCTTAGGAAAAACGAGTTTTATAATTGAATGGAAAAAATTCCGGTGATATCAACGCAAAGACACATAAAGTGAAATTAACTTTAAGATAGCCACAGATTTGACAACGATTTTGGTCAGAAATCCAAATAGTATATTTCTCCCGAAAAAGAACGAGTTTTTTTTTTTCTGATTTTGTATTTTGATATATAGTTGGCACTAATTTAATAGTATAAATGTAAATAAAGCTCTTGGAACCATTTTTTGCCTTCTTTCGTTTGCTCTCTGTGTAAACGAAGGTAGGAAAGATTTGCTTTTCTTTTTTAAAAAATGAAGGATTTATTATGAAACACTAATAATATTAGCTGCGAAAAAAAAAATTTTTTTTTGAAAAACTATTAGTTGTTGCGGGAATATGTGGTTTTTTCGTAGTTACTAACTTTTCCTATTTCACCGCATGTTTAAATAAGTGGATGTTCTCTTCTGTTAGCTACCGTTTTCGATGTTTTTTTTTTTTAATCATGAAAGTAGTATCATTTTAACGATTATTGATTTATAATTTTTTGAGATTATTGAAATGAAATGGTATTTTATATGTACTTTTATCTGTATTTAATGAAAAGAGCTAAAAGCAAGGACGCCAAAGGCGATAAAAAAATGTAAAAAGTGGTAATTAATAAAAATCAAAAATCTGTTAAAAAATATCAAAATTAGCACCTTTTTCTAGCATATTTTATTCAGCTTACTATTGAAGGGAATTTTTTCATTTTAAACATGAATAATTTACAATGTATGTTATGGTGGTAATGACTGAATAATTAAATACATTAAATAAATAAAAAATGAACTGAGTTTTTACCACCTTTTACACTTTTAGCCGCCTATGGCATTATTATAATAATCAATAAGTAATATTATATATTACTTATAATATTATATAGTTGATAATAATAATTAAATAAGTAATAAGATTCATATACGAAATCATAAAATTTGCTATCACTAGATAAAAATTCAGTTCATTAATTTAAAAATGAAAGTTACTCATATTAAAGCGCAATGCGATAGTGAATTATTGCTATTAATATTTGACAAAACTGGTGGAAATTTGTATCGCAATATTTGAGAGAAAGATTTTGCGGAGTATACTTGGTGGTGTAAATGAAAGCAAAAACTGGAGAAGGAGATTTAACTTTGAACTGTACAAGATTTATAAACAACCTGATATTATTAAATACATAAAATAAATAGAAGGAATTGGATGGCCCACGTGATTCGAATGAGTGATGACAATACAATGTGTCTCTNTAATCATTAAAGTAGTATCATTTTAACGATTATTGATTTATAATTTTTTGAGATTATTGAAATGAAATGGTATTTTATATGTACTTTTATCTGTATTTAATGAAAAGAGCTAAAAGCAAGGACGCCAAAGGCGATAAAAAATGTAAAAAGTGGTAAATAATAAAAATCAAAAATCTGTTAAAAAATATCAAAATTAGCACCTTTTTCTAGCATATTTTATTCAGCTTACTATTGAAGGGAATTTTTTCATTTTAAACATGAATAATTTACAATGTATGTTATGGTGGTTATGACTGAATAATTACAGACATTAAATAAATAAAAAATGAACTGAGTTTTTACCACTTCTTACACTTTTAGTCGCCTTTGGCATTATTATAATAATCAATAAGTAATATTATATATTACTTATAATATTATATAATTGATAATAATAATTAAATAAGTAATAAGATTCATATATGAAATCATAAAATTTGCTATCACTAGATAAAATTTTAGTTCATTAATTTAAAAATGAAAGTTACTCATATTAAAGCGCAATGCGATAGTGAATTATTACTATTAATATTTGACAAAACTGGTGGAAAATTGTATCGCAATATTTGAGAGAAAGATTTTGCGGAGTATTCTTGGTGGTGTAAATGAAAACAAAAACTGGAGAAGGAGATTTAACTTTGAACTGTACAAGATTTATAAACAACCTGATATTATTAAATACATAAAATAAATGGAAGGAATTGGATGGCCCACGTGATTCGAATGAGTGATGACAATACAATAAAAAAGATACAGCTTTTTAGGCCCACTGAAACAAGAAAGCTAGAAAAGCCGCGGTTGAGATGGGCTGACTCAGTGGAGTCTGATCTTCTTGCAATTAATGAAATAAATTGGAGATCAAAGATAAATCGGAAGTCGTCATGGAAAAATCTTCAGAGGAAGGCATTGGCTCACATTGGGTTGTCTGGCCAACTATGATGATGATTTATCATATTTAATGTTTTCGCATATTTATTTAATATATCATATTTAATGTAATCAACAGAAGTCAACGACTGATCAATATAGTAAATACATATATTAGATAAGATCATTTCAATACTCATATTTTCTTCCATAAACATGAATTCTAAAACATTGAGAAAATTAATAATTTAAATAATTATTATAACATAATTATTATAACATAAATATTATAATTATGAGAGAAATGATTAAAAAAGGATAGATTAATTATTGCTTTAGTATTTTTAATAACCTTATTTCAATTCAAAAACATTCTTGACATTTAATAACACGGTTGGAATGTGAACAAAAGAACTACAGTCATTTTATCTAAAATGACAAAAGTTTTTATTTATTTATTTATTTATTTATCTTCAATTAAAGCCACGTATATAAATCTCAATAACACAGAGAAAACATTTATCATTTCTTAATATAAATTATAAATCATCGTAATATTTTAAAAAATTGCAACCAACAACTATAAGGGAAAAAGAAGAGATTCGTTAAAAAAAAGTTAAAAAAATAAAATAAAAAAAATATTTTTACAGCATTTCACTTTATTACTTGACTAATACATATTAAAAAATAAGTTCACCACATGCACTTTATTATTAAAGCAAGTGAAGCATTTATCGAAAATGCTCCCAAATTGCTAATTCGAGAAAATATGCTAATTAAATCGAAACAAAACGGGATAGAATAGTACTCCTCCTTTAGTACGCCGCACTATTTTGTCTGCGAAAAAAAAATTAAGTTTAAAAGTTAATTAAACGAGTCGGTTGAATTAATTGAATTTATTTCAATTAAAAAAACTGAAACTAACTTCATTTTGGTTGAATAAAGTATGAAGTCTCATCAGTTTTAGAATGTAATAGAATAAAGAGAATATCCAATTAAAAAAATGAGTTTTAGTCTGTTTTAGAGAGTCAGACATTCTGTATTTAATTACTAGTCAAATAGTTTTAATTTCATTATTGCGAATTAATATTTGCAATTAAGAGATTTAAATATAATTAATTTTCATTTTTGTTCCAAAATGAGTTTTACTACTTTATAATCCTAATATACAATGATTTCTGATACAGAAGAAGCAAGAATAATGTACTAGCTTTTAATTTTATATTCACTCATTATGTATGTTTATATTTTTCTTAAAAATGGATTTTTAAGCTTTTTATTGAGAAAACATATTAGAACTATTATCATTTAGCTATATGATATTTTGTTTTGTGTTTTTATAAATAAATTATCTTTCCTTTTAAAAATTAAAATTTTTTTTTAGTTTAAAAAAATAATTTTTTCTTGTTGTTGTTGCTGTTGTCGTAGGCCGTTAAGGCAAGGGGTGTGACTGTTCTTGTTTTCCAATGGCGTCACCTGTGTCCAAGAATTCTGTTCTGCCACACGCATACGTCGCTCCGGTTTATAAGACAGGACACTTTCATACATCCACAGATCGTAATTTTGACCTGAACCAGAGAACGATCAATCCCCAATTCAGTTCCCCCAGAGGTATAATTTGTTATGGGAACATGGAGGACTTTGTGATCCAGCAGATTTATCGTTCACCAATCACCATTTTAAGGCCGGATGGATTCGAACTCCGGCTCACAGTAGCGTGAGTCCAGCACCCTGCCAACCAGGCTATCCCGACCAATATTTTTTCTTTTGATCATTTTATTAATCCTTTACCACAAATGGGACACCGGTGTCTCTTTTACATATTTTTATCTCACGCTCTAATTATAAGCAAAAATATATTTTCGTACATGAGCCGTGGTGGCTCAGTGGTTAAGGCATTGAACTGTCATTAAGAAGAACTGTAATTAAGAAGAACAGCTTCAGATCGATAGGTACCAGCTTATCTGGGTAGTAAAGAGTGCCTGTGTACTGTACTGACCACAACCACGCCATTGGTCGCGAAATTGTGGAGCCCTAACCTCCATGACCTCTGTTCTAAGGCGTACTTTCACCCTTGTTCGACGAACAGAAGCCAAATTAAAGAACAAAAATAATTTAAAATTAAATTTTATAAATGCCTAAATTTGAAAGTTTTATGAAATATTTAAAATTTTTAATAATTACAAATATTTAATTTTTTTTAAAAAATTTACCCAAAATTTTAAAAAATGCTTACATTTAAATATTTAACTTTGAATAAAAATTTAAATTTAAATGAATTTAAGATATATCTTTCCGAAAAAGAGATATTTAATGACAAAAATTACTCATTTCCAATCGTTTTTTTTTTTTTTTCTTTATTTTTCCTGACTGACGGAATTAAGAAATTTGATTACTACTCGATTCAATATTACGACCTTTTTTTCGACCGAAGTCAATTAATCGACATACTTGGCAATAAGAAACCAAATTAAGAAACAAAAAAAAATTTTAAATTGAATTTTAAAATGCCTAAATTTGAAAATTTAATTTGAAAATATTTAAATTTACACCAAGTTTAAATAAATATTTAAATTTAGATAAAATTTAAATTTTATTTAAATCTAAATAAATTTTAAACATAATTTTCCGAAAGCGATTTATAATACAAAAATTAATAATTTTCAATCGCCAATAATAATTCAATTAATAATTTCTTAATTAGCAGTCAATTACAAATTAATAATTTTGTAATTGACTGCCAATTAAGAAAAATTGATGATTCTGAGATCGATATATCGCCTTTTCTTATCAATCACTCTCGGTTTTCTTATCAAGCCAATCAATCGACATGCTTGGTGATCAGAAATTAAATGAAGTAAAAAAGATAATTAAAAATAAAATTTTAAAAATAATTAATTTTAAACATTTTTTAAAATACATAAATTTACACAAAATTGAAGAAAAAATATTTAAATTTAAACTATATCTTTTAAAAGGATTTACGACAAAAATTACTTTTTTTCAATTGCTATTTTGTAATTAACGACCAATTAAGAAAATCGATTACTTCTCGAATCGATATATCGCATTTTTCTCAACAATCCCTCACGGATTTCTTACCTAGTCAATTTATTGCCATGCTTGGCGATCAGAAACTAAATTAGGAAGGAAAAAAAATTTAAAGTAAAATTTTAAAAATGGCTAAATTTGGATATTTTCTTTTAAAATATTTAAATTTACGCAAAATTTACAAATTAACAAATATTTCAATTCAAATAAAATGTATATGTTATTTAACTTTAAATGAAATTTTAAAAATATTTAAATTTAAATAAATTTAAAATATAATATTCCATTACAAAAATTATTCATTTCAAATCGCCTTTTTCGTAACTGATGGCAAATTAAGAAAATCGATTACTTCTCGAATCGATATGTCGCCTTTTTCTCACCAATCTCTCCCGGTTTTCTTATCAAGCCAATTAATCGACAAGGTTGGTGATCAGAAACTAAATTAGGAAAAAAAAAATTCAAGTAAAATTTTAAAAATGACTAAATTTGAATATTTCTTTTTAAAATATTTGAATTTACGCAAAACTTACAAATTAACAAATATTTAAATTCAAATGAAATTCAAATGTTATATAACTTTAAATGAAATTTAAAAAAATATTTAAATTTAAATAAATTTAAAATATAATATTCAAGTACAAAAATTTCTCATTTCAAATCGCTTTTTTTGAGACTGATGTCAGATTAAGAAAATCGATTACTAATCAATTCCATTTATCGCCTTATTTTCGTCAATCTCGCTCGGTTTTCTTATCAAGCCAATTAATCGACATGCTTGATGATCAGAAACCAAATTAAGAAACAATAATAATTTATGATTAAATTTTAAAAATGTCTAAATTAAATTTACGCAAAATTTACAAATTAACAAATATTTAAATTCAAATAAAATTTAAATGTTATTTAACTTTAAATGAAATTAAAAAAAATATTTAAATTTAAATAAATTTAAAATATAATATTCTAGTACAAAAATTACTCATTTCAAATCGCCTTTTTTGTGACTGAGGGCAAATTAAGAAAATCACTTACTACTCAATTCCATTTATCGCCTTTTTCTCGTCATTCTCACTCGGTTTTCTTGTCAAGTCAATTAATCGACGTGCTTGATGATCAGAAACTAAATTAAGAAGCAAAAATAATTTATGATTAAATTTTAAAAATTTTTAAATTCAAAATTTTTAAAAATTATTTAAATATACGCAAAATTCAAAAAAAAATTTAAATGTAAATATTAATTTTTAAATAAAATTTTAAAAAAATATTTAAACTTAAATGAATTTAAAATATTTCTTCAGAGAAGGAGATTTATAATGACAAAAATTACTCATTTCAAATCGTGTTTTTTGTGACTGATGGCAATTAAGAAAATCGATTACTACTCAATTCGATTTATCGCCTTTTTCTCGTCATTCTCACTCGGTTTTCTTATCAAGCCAATTAATCGACATGCTTGATGATCAGAAACCAAATTTCGAAACAAAAATAATTTATGATTAAATTTTAAAAATGTCTAAATTTAAAATTTTTAAAAATTATTTAACTATACACAAAATTTAAAAAAAAATATTTAAATTTAAGTATTAATTTTTAAATAAAATTTTAAAATATATTTAAACTTAAATGAATTTAAAATACTTTTTCAGAAAAGGAGATTTATAATGACAAAAATTACTCATTTCAAATCGTGTTTTTTGTGACTGACGGCAATTAAGAAAATCAATTACTACTCAATTCCATTTATCGCCTTTTTCTCGTCATTCTCTCTCGGTTTTCTTATCAAGCCAATTAATCGACATGCTTGATGATCAGAAACCAAATTACGAAACAAAGATAATTTATGATTAAATTTCAAAAATGTCTAGATTTAAAATTTTTTTAAATTATTTAAATATACCCAAAATTTAAAAAAATATTTAAATTTAAATATTAATTTTTAAACAAAATTTAAAAAATATTTAACCTTAAATGAATTGAAAATATTTTTTCAGAAAAGGAGATTTGTAATGACAAAAATTACTCATTTCAAATCTCTTTTGTTGTGACTGGCGGCCAATTAGGAAAATCGATTACTTCTCGAATCGATATATCGCCTTTTTCTCATCAATCTCTCTCGGTTTTCTTATCAAGTCAATTAATCGACAAGGTTGGCGGACAGAAACCAAAATAACGAAAAAAATAAAATAAAATAATAATTCTATTTGAATCATAGTTGAAGAGAAGTGGTCCCGGATTTTTCGGTTACATAACCAGTTTCAAAGCATCCTCCTTGATCGGCATTTAGTAAAGAAAGGGTTGATGAGTAGAGTTGAGATGAAATTTCTCCGCCGGTCAAAGACATTCGGCCCTTAAGGTCAATTCAGTGTTTTGAGAAAAAGAGAAAGTTATAGGGGTGGAGATGACTATCTCAATCTTTCAGGAGGAGGGGAGGGGGCAACATGACAGAAGGGGTTGTTTTTGGTTATTCAGAGCGTGAGCGAGACTGATTTTTTAGACGCTCATTGGAATTCCATTCTATTTTGTTGTTTTATAAATGTGAACCACATTTGGATGCGTAGGTATATATATATATAAGTGGAATTTCGAATCGAATATTTTACCTTCCCTCCGTCNAAATTCAGTTCATTAATTTAAAAATGAAAGTTACTCATATTAAAGCGCAATGCGATAGTGAATTATTGCTATTAATATTTGACAAAACTGGTGGAAATTTGTATCGCAATATTTGAGAGAAAGATTTTGCGGAGTATACTTGGTGGTGTAAATGAAAGCAAAAACTGGAGAAGGAGATTTAACTTTGAACTGTACAAGATTTATAAACAACCTGATATTATTAAATACATAAAATAAATAGAAGGAATTGGATGGCCCACGTGATTCGAATGAGTGATGACAATACAATAAAAAAGATACAGCTTTTTAGACCCACTGGAACAAGAAAGCTAGAAAAGCCGCGATTGAGATGGGCTGACTCAGTGGAGTCTGATCTTCTTGCAATTAATGAAATGAATTGGAGATCAAAGATAAATCGGAAGTCGTCATGGAGAAATCTTCAGAGGAAGGCATTGGCTCACATTGGGCTGTCTGGCCAACTATGATGATGATGATAATGATTTATCATATTTAATATTTCAACATATTTATTTAATCTATCATATTTAATGTAATCAACAGAACTCAACGACTGATCAATATAGTAAATACATATATTAGATAAGATCATTTCAATACTAACAATACAATATTTTCTTCTATAAACATGAATTCTGAAACATAGAGAAAATTAATAATTTAAATAATTATTATAACATAAATATTATAATTATGAGAGAAATGATTAAAAAAAGGATAGATTAATTATTGCTTTAGAATTTTTAATTACCTTATTTCAATTCAAAAACATTCTTGACATTCAATAACACGGTTGGAATGTGAACTAAAGTTATTTTATCTAAAATGACAAAAGGATTTATTTATTTTTTTTTATTTTCAATTAAAGCCACGTATATAAATCGCAACCACAGAAAGAAAACATTTATAATTTCTTAATATAAATTATAAATCATCGTTAAATTTTAAAAAATTGCAACCAACAACTCTAAGGGGGAAAAAAAGAGAGGGATTCGTTAAAAAAAATATTTTTACAGCATTTTACTTTATTACTTGACTTATACATATTAAAAAATAAGTTCACCAAATGCACTTTAATATTAGAGCAAGTGAAGCATTTATCGAAAATGCTCCCAAATTGCTAATTCGAGAAAATATGCTAATTAAATCGAAACAAAACGGGATAGAATAGTACTCCTCCTTTAGTACGCCGCACTATTTTGTCTGCGAAAAAAAAATTAAGTTTAAAAGTTAATTAAACGAGTCGGTTGAATTAATTGAATTTATTTCAATTAAAAAAACTGAAACTAACTTCATTTTGGTTGAATAAAGTATGAAGTCTCATCAGTTTTAGAATGTAATAGAATAAAGAGAATATCCAATTAAAAAAATGAGTTTTAGTCTGTTTTAGAGAGTCAGACATTCTGTATTTAATTACTAGTCAAATAGTTTTAATTTCATTATTGCGAATTAATATTTGAAGTTAAGAGATTTAAATATAATTAATTTTCATTTTTGTTCCAAAATGAGTTTTACTACTTTATAATCCTAATATACAATGATTTCTGATACAGAAGAAGCAAGAATGATGTACTAGCTTTTAATTTCATATTCACTTATTATGCATGCTTATATTTTTTTTTAAAAAAAATTTACTTTTAAGCTTTTTATTAAGAAGACATATTAAAACTATTATCATTTAGTTATATGATATTGTTTCGTGTTTTTATAAATAAAGGATCTTTCCTTTTAAAAATTCAAATTTTTTTTTTAGTTTAAAAAATTTTTTTTTGTTGTTGTTGTTGCTGTTGTCGTAAGCCATTAAGGCAAGGGGTGCAATTGTTCTTGTTTTCCAGTGGCGCCATCTATGGCGAAGAATTCCCCTTCCGCCACACCTATACGTCACACTCGTTTATAGGGCAGACCCATTCATACATCCACAGATGGTAATTTTGACCTGAACCAGAGAACGATTAATCTTCAATACAGTACTCCAGAGATATAATTTGTTATGGGAACATGGAAGACTTTGTGACCCAACAGATTCATCGTGCACCAGTTACCATTTACTACGCGGGGAGTCTTCGGCGGGCTAGGTTCGAACTCCAGCTCACATGAGGGTGAGTCCAGCACCCTGCCAACCAGGCTATCCCGACCAATATTTTTTTTTATCATTATATTAATCCTTTATCACAGATGGGACACCGGTGTCTCTTTTACATATTTTTTTTCTCACGCTCTAATTATAAGCAGAAATATATTTTCGTACTTGAGCCGTGGTGGCTCAGTGGTTAAAGCACTGAACTGTCATTGTGAAGAACTGGGGTTTGATTCCCAGTGGTGGCTTGAAATCTACCCAGCTTCAGATCGATGGGTAACAGCTTATCTGGGTAGTTATCTGCCTGCGCGCTGTGCTGACCACAAGGCCACAACCACGCCGTTGGTCACGAAATTGTGGAGCCTTAATCTCCATGACCTCCCCAGCCCACAGCGGGCTGTAGCGGGAATTTATTACTTGTAAAAAACGCTGTAAAAAACAGTCAAATAGTTATTGAAAAAATCTGTTACATTATCGGAATTATATTTGTTCTATAATATAAAATCTCCCCTCAAAAAAAAATTTTTTTTTGAATTTTTTTAAATTTATATTCAAAAATTTATAAATAATTGATTCGTAAATTAAAGAAGTTCTAAAAATGAATAACTGTTTCTTTTAGATCTGATCTGAATAAGTGCAAATTTGAAAAATTATTATTTTGAAGTGAGCCGTGTTTGGAAGATTTAATCCTTAATGTAAAAAAAGTAACACGGGTGTTTCATGCTGTATGTTATGACCATAAATTATAAAAACACTTTATATTTATTTTGCCATTAAATTAGTACAAAATAATAAAAAAAAAGTATGAAAAATATGTTTTATAGGAATGCTGTGCCTCGTTCTTTCTTTTTAATTACCATAATATAGGACCGTCCGGAAATTTCGTACCGATTTTTGATACACGGAGTTTCCAGAGTTTTATCAAGGTTTTATCTATTTTAAAAAACAAGATATATACACCGAAGAGCCATTACATTATGACCACCCTCCACCTTTAACAATGGGCTCGACCAGATTTTCATGGTTTCTCACCCAGGAACAATATTTGCATGGGGCACATTAGGACCCATAATCCTCATAGAACATTCCCTGTCGTCTGTAAGCTACTTGAACATAGCTGCAGACCAGGTTCACCCATTCATGGCAACAGTTTTTCCTGGAGGGGGGGGTGTGTTTACCAACAGGTCATGAGGGTCGAATTGTCATGGATTGGTTCGAGGAACATTCCAGTGACTTTCAAGTCATGTCTTGGCCCCCAAATTCATCTGACCTTAACCCAATAGAGCATTTGTGGTCCTACTCGGAAAACCAAATTCGTGCTGCCACGCTACCCCCTCGCAATGTGAGGGAATTGCAGGACCAGTTGGTGAGCACTTGGTAGGCAGATACCTCAGACTACCTATCAGCACCTTGTGGAATCAATGCCACGGCGGGTGCTAGCAGTTTTGAGAGCTAAAGGTGGTCCTACATGTTATTAGCTGGATGGTCATAATGTAATGGCTCTTCGGTGTATATTATAGTATAAATTTTATTAACACTTGAATATTTTTGACGAATATTTAGGAGCTCCGATTATCAAAAATCGGAGCATTTTTCAGACGATAAATTAGTTTAAAAAATTGATTCTGTGCAAAATTAAATTTTAATACACACATTTCAGCTATAACATGGTAATTACAAAATGAAATATCGCTTATTTACGTCTTTAAAGTTGAAAAAAAAATACAATTTTGTCATAATTTAAAACTTTTAAGCACGATACGTATTTTATTTTTTTTTAATATTCTTCACGTAATTGTAATTTTTACAAACCAAAATTTTTTTTTACCATATTTTTTTACAATAATCATAATGTAATGAATAGAAACAAATTCCGAAAATCCATAAGTTTTTAAGTTTATAATGACTTCCATTAAAAATAAAGAAATTGTGGCAAAATTGTAATATTTGTTTTCAAGTTTTGGGGAAACATGGTTTTAAAATAATCCTAAGTATTCTGAATTATTTTTAATTATACTTAATTATTCTTAAAATACATGGTTTTTAATCAACCACTTTAAATTTTTTAATGGCCATGGCTCAGGGATTAAGGAATTGGACTCTAGTCCGGAAGCTCATAAAATATGTGGAATCTAAAGTCCTATGGTTTAGTTAATGAGATGTATCATGGGTACAAGGGTCAGGAGAAAATTTCCTTCCCCTTGAAATCTGTGTCTAAATTGAGGAAGTGTCTTCAAGAATAAATGGTGGTAACATCTATCAGTGGGAGTCTGTTCTAAGGCGTACTTACGTACTTTCACCCTTGCGGTGCTCTCTTATCAAAATTGAGGCACACGTTCATGACTTAATTTGCAAAAGGCCAGTAGCTTGTCTTAAAATCATTCGAAACAACAACACAAACAATTTTTTAAACATATGTTAGATCGTTTCTTGTAAGAAATAATTATGATGACCACAACATTTTCCTTCCACAAATTTCGAAGCACATTTTTTCTGCCCCACAAAGGATTGAAAGTAACTCTGCCACTTTGAAATATCTAACACGAAGAGACTTATGACAAAAATTGCACATTTTAAATGTCTCTCGCGACGGTCTATTAAGAAAATCCTATTAACGGAGAATTAAGAAAATTTATTATTTCTCGAATCTATCAAATTTCTTTTTTTCTCAGTGAAAGCTTTGTCTTAAACATTTTTAAATATAAATCGTATGCCATAATTTTAATTTTCTTCAGGGTGTCATCACGGAAATATCTGCCTCAGTACGTTCATGAGATTAAAACTTTAAAAAAATTTCGTACAGAAGTAGATTTATATTGACAAAGATTACTAATTTCGAATCACAATTTAAAATAAAATGTTTCCCGAATCACCCAATCACTAGCAAAAATTAAAATAACGAGAAGAATTAAAATTTTAAAGCAAATACTAAAATTTGAAATATAACGTACATGAAAAGAATTTATTGTGACTAAAATTACTCATTTTAAATAGTTTTTTCAGTGACTGACGGCTAATTAAAAAAATTAAATTTTTTATCAAGTCAAGGTAGTGGTCAACCACAATAATAAAGATTAAAACTAAAATAAATTTTAAAAAACATCAAAAATAAAGTTATGTTTCAAAATATTTAAATTTAAGTTCAGTTTTAAAGCTATTTAAATTTAAATAATTAAAAATAATTTTAAATATTTAAATAAAAATAAATTAAATTTAAATTTATATAAAAATAAAATATAATTACTTATAAATAAGTTTGTAAAATATTTGTTCATAGATATTTAAAGTGGCGAAAATTATTTATTTCCAACCGCTTTTTCTTGAGCAATCTCACTCGGTTTTCTTATCAAGTCAATTAATTGACATGCTTGGCTATCAGAAAAAAAATTAGTAAACAAAAAATTATTTTAGTAAAAATTTGAAAATTTCTCTTAAAATATTTAAATTTAAGCAAATATTATTTACTTCTAAATAAAATTAAAAAAATATTTAAATTTAAAACATAATTTTCCGAGAGAGATTTATAATGCAAAAATTACTGATTTCCAATCGCCTTTCTTATGACAGACGGTCAATGAAGAAAAACGATTACTTCTCGAATTGATATATCGTCTTTTTCTCATTAATATATTCGGTTTTCTTATCAAGTAAGTAAATCGACGTGTTTGGGAAAAAAGAAACCAAACAGAACAGAAACCAAAAGAAAAACGAAAAATAATATAAAATTAAATTTCATAAATGCCTAAATTTGAAAGCTTTTAAAAACATTTAAATTTATCCAAAATTTTAAAAAAATGCTTACATTTAAATATTTAACTTTAAATAAAATTTAAGGAAATATTTAAACTTAAATGAATTTAAGATATATCTTTCAGAAAAAGAGATATATAATGACAAAAATTACTAAAAATAATGAAATAAATTTCAAATCGTTTTTTTTTTTTTTNTTTTTTTTTATTTTTTTTTTTTTGTGACTGACGGCTAGTTAAGTAATTCTATTACTACTCGATTCGATGCAACGACCTTTTTCCGACCGAAGTCAATTAATCAACATATTTGGTAATCAGAAACCAAATTAAGAAACAAAAATTATTAAAAATCAAGTTTTAAAAATGCCTAAATTTGAAAATTTAATTTCAAATTATTTAAATTTACACAAATATTAAATTTAAACAAATATTTAAATTTAAATAAAATTTAAATTTTATTTAATTTTAAATAAAATTTAATTTTTTTTTAAATCTAGATTAATTTTTAATATAATTTTTTGAAAGCGATTTATAATACAAAAATTACTAATTTCCAATCGCATTTTTTGTGACTGACGGCCAATTAAGAAAATCGATGGTTCTGAAATCGATATATCGCCTTTTCTCGTCAATCACTCTCGGTTTTCTGATCAAGCCAATTAATCGACATGCTTTGTGATCAGAAACTAAATGAAGTAAAAAATATAATTAAAAATAAAATTTTAAAAATAATTAATTTTAAATATTTTTTAAAATACATAAATTTATACAAAATTGAAAAAAAATATTCAAATTTAAACTATATCTTTTAAAAAGATTTATGACAAAAATTACTTATTTTCAATTGCTATTTTGTAATTAACGACCAATTAAGAAAATCGATTACTTCTCGAATCGATATATCGCTTTTTTCTCATCAATCCCTCCCGGATTTCTTACCTAGTCAATTGATTGACATGCGTGGCGATCAGAAACTAAATTAGGAAAAAAAAATTCAAATAAAACTTTAAAAATGGCTAAATTTGGATATTTCTTTTTAAAATATTTAAATTTACGCAAAATTTGCAAATTAACGAATATTTAAATTCAAATAAAACTTAAATGTTATTTAACTTTGAACGAAATTTAAAAAAAATATTTAAATTTAAATAAATTTAAAATATAATATTCCAGTACAAAAATAACTTATTTCAAATCGCCTTTTTTGTGACTGACGACAAATTAAGAAAATCGATTACTACTCAATTCCATTTATCGCCTTTTTCTCGTCATTCTCACTCGGTTTTCTTATCAAGCCAATTAATCGACATGCTTGATGATCAGAAACCAAATTAAGAAACAAAAAAAATTTATTATTAAATTTTAAAAATGCCTAAATTTAAAATTTTTAAAAATTATTTAACTATACACAAAATTTAAAAAAAATATTTAAATTTAAATATTAATTTTTAAATAAAATTTAAAAAAATATTTAACCTTAAATGAATTGAAAATATTTTTTCAGAAAAGGAGATTTGTAATGACAAAAATTACTCATTTCAAATCTCTTTTGTTGTGACTGGCGGCCAATTAGGAAAATCGATTACTTCTCGAATCGATATATCGCCTTTTTCTCATCAATCTCTCTCGGTTTTCTTATCAAGTCAATTAATCGACAAGGTTGGCGGACAGAAACCAAATTAAGAAACAAAAATAATTTATGATTAAATTTTAAAAATGTCTAGATTTAAAATTTTTTTAAATTATTTAAATATACCCAAAATTTAAAAAAAAATATTTAAATTTAAATGAATTTAAAATATTTTTTCAGAAAGGGAGATTTTTAATGACAGAAATTATTCATTTCCAATCTCTTTTGTTGTGACTGGCGGCCAATTAGGAAAATCGATTACTTCTCGAATCGATATATCGCCTTTTTCTCATCAATCTCTCTCGGTTTTCTTATCAAGTCAATTAATCGACAAGGTTGGCGGACAGAAACCAAAATAACGAAAAAAATAAAATAAAATAATAATTCTATTTGAATCATAGTTGAAGAGAAGTGGTCCCGGATTTTTCGGTTACATAACCAGTTTCAAAGCATCCTCCTTGATCGGCATTTAGTAAAGAAAGGGTTGATGAGTAGAGTTGAGATGAAATTTCTCCGCCGGTCAAAGACATTCGGCCCTTAAGGTCAATTCAGTGTTTTGAGAAAAAGAGAAAGTTATAGGGGTGGAGATGACTATCTCAATCTTTCAGGAGGAGGGGAGGGGGCAACATGACAGAAGGGGTTGTTTTTGGTTATTCAGAGCGTGAGCGAGACTGATTTTTTAGACGCTCATTGGAATTCCATTCTATTTTGTTGTTTTATAAATGTGAACCACATTTGGATGCGTAGGTATATATATATATAAGTGGAATTTCGAATCGAATATTTTACCTTCCCTCCGTCCTTGTTGGAGAAAAGAATTAATGATAAGACAATAACCTTTATGTTTTTTTTATTAGAGAATGAAATGAAGATCGAAAAAAGTGAAGAAATAAGCAAGAAGAAAAGTTGATGAGGAAAATGAGCCGTCAAATACGGTATATCATGATAAACTAGTTCGTTACTTTTATTTTTCGAGATGAAATCGAATTTTTTTTTTTTTTTTTTGATGTCATCTGCAATTGAGCAGAGGAGGTTATTTCCATTTTTAAAATTTTTGTTTGCTTGGTTTTTAAGAAAATATTTTTGCTTTGGAATCATTTTATCGATAAGAAACTCGTTCCAATTTGTCACTAAAAAATTTAAAATAAATAATGCAAACAANCTGCCCCCCCCCCCCCTCTGACAAATTTAATCAGAAATAAAAAAAATTTCAATAGAAAACTGGATTCTGCACGAATACATTTATAACTCGTCTTATCCTCCCGAAAAGGTTAATTAAAGTAAGTACGTATTAGTGTCTGATTACGTTACTTAGAAAATCGTCTATTCAAATTAATTGGCATCTTTAAGGTTAAATTTTTGAAACATTAAGATTGCATTAGTGGCTAAACTGTCTTACACACACGTGTGAATGTTAAGAAACTACGCGCAAAAGAACTACCTGCGCATATCGAATCGCACCCGCGTTATCAGGGGCGGATCCAGAAATTTTTCCTGGGGAGAGTCATAGACTCAGATCCCCCCCCCCCAATTAATTAAAAAAAAATTTAAATTTTTTTTTTGAAAAAAAAAAAACAAAAAAAAACGAGGTTTTAATGCCAGCCTTCTCATTTATTTTTTTCATAATGAACAATAGAGCAATACATACATAATTCAAGTATTCAACATCTTTAAATAATAAATGTAATGCGCTTTTTAGAAACTTTGGAAAATCTGTCAATGATTTTTTCAATATCCAAATAAATTTCTCGATGAATGTTTAATAATGCGAGTCCATTTAATCGCACTCGGCGCGATTCAACATTATTAATGTTTACAATGAAACTATGACGAATTTCGTTTTAATCTTTTGGATTATGATTCTTGATACAGTGAAGAACATAATTGGATGGGAAAAAAACGATTTTTCCGACCTACCTAGGTGTATATGCCCCTTTAAATAATTTTTAAAATATTTTATTTCTCTTGTAAACTATTATAAAAATTATAATTATTATTTTTGTTCTTAAATTTTTTTTTGGGGGGGGGGCGTCATGACCCCTATGACCACTCCGCTGCATCCGCCACTGTGCGTTATGATAATCCTATCGTTGGATCAAAAGTTATTAGGTTTCCTATTTATTTAAGCACCGTACATCGCAAATATATTTTCCAATAATAATATAAGTCGAATATGAATTTGTTTATAAAATGATGTGATACATAACTTAACACTTTATATTTTTCCTTAATCTTTGTGATCTTAAATCTTATAGCCCATTGTTCCAGAAAAATAAATGTTAATTTCGTCCTCATTCGGAGGTCATCTTTAATATTCTTGTTTCCCCCCCCCCCTCCTTTAAAAAAAATTTCCTAAACAGCCTTTTTTGGGTAATAGATCAAGTGTTAAGTATTTGTAGTGAAACCTAAAGGTTAAATCACTCAGGGTTACCTCATCAGTAAATCCACCTACTTCCATTCTGACATTTGTTTCAAGAATATTTTCTCCCAGATAACGCCAACTCCATCTCCTTGGCGATCCTGAAATGGATGACAATATTTGTTGGCCAAAAAAGAGGGTAAAAGCGAAGTAAGGAAGCCTTGCTTCAGAAGAATACCCTGTCATATAAATCTCGAAGTCCTTCCCTTCTACAACCTTGTCGGTGGCAAGGGTGGGGCACATGGGGGGTCGAAAAGAGGGTATGGGAGCAGGATCTAGCATTCGATGTGCCACTAATGGAACCTTGAACTCAAGGAGTAAGAATGTTTCACTTCAAGTCCCTCAAGCTTGAGAAAGATGGGGGGGAAGGGAAAATATTACGTCGGCTTTATTTTGGAATATATATGGATTGCTGAACAACGTCGTGGGAGTCTTGGAAGGTTGGGAAATCCATGTTGGGTTTGGTGGTTGCAGTTACGCTAGCAGTGGCTGCTTCCTTTTCTAATTTATTACCGGCTTGAGAAGAATGGTTGAAGAGGAATTAATAACGTTTGTTATCTGCCGGGGCCTTGGGGTATGGTGTGTAGTAAATAAAATTGAATAAGTCTTTTAGCAGAAAATGTAAGATTCGATTTCTCGGTGCAAAATCCAATTTCCAAAATTCTGTAGAGTTCTGGATTTAATTTATATAAAGCAGTTAGAAACATTTGGATAATATTCTTAGAAAAATAAATCAACATTGAATTTTAACACTTCCTTTTAATATTTTTCTATAACTTTCACAATTCTTATTAATAACTTCAGAAGTACACATAAGTAATCTAATTATTATACTTAAAAAAAATGGTTCACCATAGAATGGCACAGTGAATAAAAAGGTTATATTTCATAACAATCAGATTTAATAATGTAGACAATAAAAACAACCTAATATGACGGTGTGATATTTCTTAGGCTTCTTAGTAAGCCTTCCATTCCAATCAGTCGCTTGACATACAAATTATACATTAATAATTTAGAAAGTTAGAAATACAAATCAAGCAGAAAGCGAAGAATATTTAAAGATATATATGATAGAAGAACAGCGCTTCATCAGAGGACACACTGTCTGCCAACATACAGGAGCCTTTCTGTCGTCAGTGGTAATACAAAAACTGACTGTGCCACGAGCTCCCATAATGGATTAACTAAATGAGAAAAAGCAATTAAAAAATCAAAAATTGAACTGTGTTTGTATGTCATTAATTTTTCATTACATTTACATTTCAATTTTTGATTATTTAATTGCTTTTTCTTATTTAGTTTATCCATTATGGGAGCTCGTGGCACAGTCAGTTTTTGGTATTACCACTGACGACAGAAAGGCTCCTGTATGTTGGCAGACAGTGTGTCCTCTGATGAAGCGCTGTTTTGCTTACATACATATATTTAAATATCCTTCACTTTCTGCTTGATTTGTGTTTCTAACTTTCTAAATTATTAAAATAAAACAATTTTCGTTTTAGCTTCTTTTAGCGCTTTTCCATTTTGACTTGTTATTGTAAATGTTATTTTCTAATTTTGCCTTTTTCTAAATCTGGATAGTTACAAATTACATATATTTATAATTATTATCAGTAGAAAGACTGAAACTTAGTATATACCTATATTGCCCAAAAACAGTAAAAATTTCTGAATTGTGAAAGATTACCTATGTAAAGAAATTTGCTTAAAGTTAATTTTGAATAGTTTTGCATTATTTACACTTATATAACAAGTTATTAGTAAATATTAACAATAAAAAAAATTATATGTTGTACAAAAAGTCAAAAAATTTTAAGAAATTGTGTCATTATATACATCATTGTTTTTCTAATTGAAATTAAAAAGCAGTCAAAATTACTTCCTTGGGCAATCTAGTGTTATGCGCGATTACAGCGCACTTTGTTGATCAGGCAAAAATTCGTAACAACATATACTTTTAGCCTCAGAATAAGTTTACTATAAATGACTACGTGTAGTAAAAATGCTCATGCACCAATTTTTTCTGTATCAGTTGCCATCTAATATTGATACAACTGAATATCAGTTAACAAAACTTTTATATTTTTAGCATCATATACATATCAATAATAGCGAGGATGGAAAAGTATGAAGTAAAAATTCTGTTGCTTTTTAACATACTTTTTAGTTTTTGAGTTAAATCTAACGTGAAATCGCGAATATTTTGTTAAAAAATAGTAACTTGTCACTTCGTGTATAAATTATTTATTGATTAGTTAGAAAGTTAATCTTTATTTATTAAATGAATCCATTTTGCGCAATAAAATGTCTTTATGTAGCCGAAATTCCATTCAAATTAATAAATATTTTAAGATTTCAATGCATCTACATTCAATCTTATGATTACTTCTTACGGCGTCAACCCTAACAAAGATTATTCTGGGTATTATGAATCACGTGACATGAAAGAAATATAACTACATGCAGCATGTAAAAAAGTGTGCAATTTTTTATTTTTAAATTAATCAGTAAAAGTCTTCACGGGCTTCTGCTCCGTGTACATTTGTAAATAGCTTTTCCTCGTTCTTTTTTTCCCTTTTTTTTAAAAATTTTTTTTAATAACAATTATAATTGAATCATTTGTAGAGTGGACCTACTTTCCAATATCATAATAAAATTTTTTAAAAAAAATGTCGTTTTATTGAAAATTATGCAAAATTAAGATTGCCGTTAAATAAATTATTTAATAATGAAGATGTTACATTTGCATGGACCGAAGACTGTCAAATATCATTCGAAGAGTTAAAAATCGTTTCTGAACCAGTCATATGTCTTTTCAACCCACAGAGAAAATGTCATTTGTACGTAGACCCTTAAGGTGAAGCTATAGGTGCAGTCCTTAAACAAGCATCCCCGGGTGGAACACAACATTCAATATCTTTCCAATCGAGACATTTAAGAACTTATGAGAAAAATTATTCAGTTAGTGAGATAGACTGTTTAGCAATTGTAGTTGTTCTTGATCAATATCAACATTATCTTCATTCGCTATAGTACATACAGATCATACAGCTCTAGTTTGGTTGAGGAATGTGAAACATCTGACTGGTAGGTTATTTAGATGGTCTTTAAAGTTATTAACGTATGAATATGGGACAAAATAAAAAAAAAGGNAAATTGAATAAGTCTTTTAGCAGAAAATGTAAGATTCGATTTCTCGTTGCAAAATCCAATTTCCAAAATTCTGTAGAGTTCTGGATTTAATTTATATAAAGCAGTTAGAAACATTTGGATAATATTCTTAGAAAAATAAATCAACATTGAATATTAACACTTCCTTTTTATAACTTTCACAATTCTTATTAATAACTTCAGAAGTACACATAAGTAATCTAATTCTTATATTTAAAAAAAAAATGGTTTACTGTAGAATGGTACAATGAATAAAAAGGTTATATCTCATAACAATCAGATTTAATAATGTAGACAATAAAAACAACCTAATATGATGGTGTGATATTTCTTAGGCTTCTTAGTAAGCCTTCCATTCCAATCCGTCGCTTGGCATACAAATTATACATTAATAATTTAGGAAGTTAGAAATACAAATCAAGCGGAAAACGAAGAATATTTTAAGATATATATGCTAGAAGAACAGCACTTCATCAGGGGACACACTGTCTGCCAACATACAGGAGCCTTTCTGTCGTCAGTGGTAATACCAAAAACTGACTGTGTCACGAGCTTCCATAATGGATAAACTAAATGAGAAAAAGCAATTAAAAAAATCAAAAATTTAACTGTGTTTGTATGTCATTAATTTTTCATTGCATTTACATTTCAATTTTTGATTATTTAATTGCTTTTTCTTATTTAGTTTATCCATTATGGGAGCTCGTGGCGCAGTCAGTTTTTGGTATTACCACTGACGACAGAAAGGCTCCTGTATGTTGGCAGACAGTGTGTCCTATGATGAAGTGCTGTTTTGCTAACATATATATATATATAAATATTCTTCGCTTTCTGCTTGATTTGTGTTTCTAACTTTCTGAATTATTAAAGTAAGACGAGTTTGGTTTTAGCTGCTTTTAGCTCGTTTCCATTTTGACTTATTATTGTAAACGTTATTTTCTAATTTTGTCTTTTTCTGAATCTGGTTAGATACAAATTACAAATATTCATAATTATTATCACTAGAAAGACTGAAACTTAGTATATACTTATATTCCCCAAAAGCAGTCAAAATGTGTGGATTGTGAAAGAATACCTACTGTGTAAAACAATTTGTTTAAAATTAATTTTTAATATTTTTATATTATTTACAGTTATATAACAAGTTATTAGTAAATATTAACAGTAAAAAAATTATATGTTGTGCAAAAAGTCAAAAAATTCTAAGAATTTGTGTCATTATATACATCATTGTTTTTCTAATTGAAATTAAAAAGCAGTCAAAATGACTTCCTTGGGCAATCTAGTGTTATGCACGATTACAGCGCCCTTTGTTGATCAGGCAAAAATACGTAACAACATATACTTTTAGGCTTAGAATAAGTTTTCTATAAATGACTACATATAGTAAAAATGCTCATGCACCAATTTTTTCTGTATCAGTTGCCATCTAATATTGATACTACTGAATATCAGTTAACAAAACTTTTATATTTTTAGCATCATATACATATCAATCTTAATATAAAGAGAGGATGAAAAAGTATGAAGTAAACATTCCGTTTCTTTTTAACATACTCTTTAGTTGTTGAGTTAAATCTAATGTGAAATCGGGAATATTTTGTTAAAAAAATAGTAGCTTGTCACTTCGCGTATAAATTATTTATTGATTAGTTAGAAAGTTAATCTTTATTTATAAAATGAATCCATACCGCGCAATAAAATGTCTTTATAAAGCCGAAATCCCATTCAAATTAATAAATATTTTGAGATTATTCATGCATATACATCCAATCTTATGATTACTTCTTACGGCGTCAACCCTAACAAAGATAATCTGTGTATTATGAATCACGTGACATGAAAGAAATAATAACTTCATGCAGCATATAAAGAATTGCGCACTTATTTTTTTTTTAAATGAATTAGTTAAAGTCTTCAGGAGGTAAATAGTTTGTCTTTGTTCTATTTTTTTTTAAAAATTTTAATGAAAATTTTAATGGAATCATTTGTAGAGTGGATTTACACTAATTTCCGATATCATAAAATTTTATTTAAAAAAAATTTAGTTTTATTGAAAACTGCAAAATTAAGATTGACGTTAAATAAATTACTTAATAAAGATGTTACATTTGTATGGACCGAAGATTGCCAAATATCATTTGAAGAGTTAAAAATCGCTTCTGAACCAGTCATATTTCTTTTCAACCCACAGAGAAAATGTCACTTGTACGTAGACGCTTGAGGTGAAGCTACATGTGCAGTCCTTAAACAAGTGCCCCCGGGTGGAATACAACATCCAATATCTTTCCATTCGTTACAATTAAGAACTTATGACGAAAATTATTCAGTTAGTGAGATAGACTGTTTAGCAATTGTAGTCGTTCTTGATAAGTATCAACATTATCTTCATTAAACATTTTTCACTATACATACAGATCATACAGCTCTAGTTTGGTTGAGGAATGTGAAACGTCTGACTGGTAAGTTATTTAGATGGTCTTTAAAGCTATTAATGTATGAATATGGGACAAAATATAAAAAAGGAAGTACTAATCATGAGGCAAACATGCTCTTAAATAAAGTTCAAAGTAAAGTTTCTCATCATAATTGTTATTCAACACATTTAATTCAAAAAGAAAAATTAATTGAACATCAAATGCTTGATAATCTAAATAACCCGAATTTTAAGGAAATTAATGATGTCGTAATAGTATGTAAAAAAGGTTTAATTAAAATTGTTGTCCCTTTCAAAAGTTCATGAATAATTCGGTCTTCCAGGTGTAAAGAAAATCTTAAGTATTATTTCTCGATATTATTATTGATCATGTATTATTAATATTATATAATTATGATAAACACTGTGAAACCTGTCAATTGAATAAGATCTCACACTTGAAAAAATATGGTTTGTTGCAGTCAATGTCACCCTGCAAAGAGCCTTTGGAGTTAATGTCACTGGATTCGGTAGGCGGTTTAACTACTATAACTCTTCTAAAAATATGTGAACATTATAATTGATCACTATACAAGATATGCCTTAACTTTTTGTCGCAAAAATATTACACCAGAAGTGTATTCGAATTTGTTGAAGTCTTTATTTACATCTTCTGCTCCTAAGGCTTCATTAACTGATAAGACCCCAGCCTTTACTTCAAGTCGATTTAAGAAATTTTTGATAAATCATAACGTTAAACAGTTGTTGACTACTAGTCACCATCCACAATATAATGGAAAATCGGAAAGGGGACCAAAATGTTTTAAGAAAGTAAATTTTTAATTTTCTTAGGCATAAAAATGAATAATATTTGTGAAAATAAGTAATACGTAAGATATATACTAGAAAGAATAGTAATAACTGAATATTAGAGATTTATAGAATTGGAGTGAAGATATAATTTGCTTATGTAAAGTATTTTTAAGAAGTTAGTTGAAGAAAATATTTTAGACGACTATTTTAAGGAATAAGAGGAAAATACATGAGTATTTAAAAGTTTTGAAAGATGACGTTTTAATAAGCATGCTGTAACGGATCCAGCTATTTAGAAGAAACAGTTTTTTTCTTTATGAAAACACATTTCGCTCATGGGCTGCAATAGTGGCACAACTAAAAAAACACACGTTTTGGACTTAAAACAGGTATAAATAGGAAAATACACATTCTTTTCAGCAGTAATACTAGCACAACTCATAATTCAGCTTGAAGGAAATCTTCGTTTAAGGTAACTAAAGCATTTCTTATACATTTTCCTTAGCAATGAAAACTTTAAACCCACTTATCTCAAAACATGATTTTTTTTTAAGTTGTGCGCTATTGCAGCCCATTAGCGATTTATGGACGCAACATCTACACATAAATAAAGCAAAAATGGATTAAGATACCCGCAGTATTGACTTTACAAGGAAAAATTGAAAAGCCCGTAACGGGCCTGCGTAAATCTTAAATACAAACAAAAAACTATTGTTCACCAAAAATTTAACTCTCCAAACTAATCAACAAGTCCCACAAATTTTCTCGTGCTTTAATTTTTTTTCTCGATCTTGTTATATGTTTTTTTTATTCTTGCTTGTATTAGCCAGATATTTTTAAGACTTTATGCTAAAGGATCTTCAATCAAGTGACAATCACTAGAACCTTAATCATACGTAACAATTTTTTAAGGCATGTTGTTTAGTTGCAACTATACATATTTAACTATGCAACCATACATACATATTTTTTTTAAAATTTCGAATTGGATGTTAGTTTATCACTCTAAGAAGCATAATATTTAGTGTATTTTTAAGTGTTTTTATATTATCAATTTTAACAAATTTTTGAGAGTTAATATGAAACCATTGCAATTTAGGTAGTTTTCATATGTCTTGTAAATATTAGTTTCGAATATTGTTTTTATTTTTAAGATTGTTTCTGTAATTCAGATCATGTGATTAGAATCATACAGATTGAGATAATTTTAAATAGTTTAAATAGAAAAAAGTAAGTAAGGATTTTGATCTCTCCTCAATAAGATGTGCTGTCCAGCCTGGTCACCTCCGAATCAACACCTTTGAGAGGTAGGATATTGTGACATATAAAATAATAGCCAAGTAGAATTAAGAAATCTTAAAATAAAACTTAAGAGAGAGATATTTTAATTTTAGAGTAGAACTGCTTAACAGATGACAACATTCAATAATCTCTTTCACATAATATAAGAATCAATTCGCATATAAATTATATCATTGTGAATTTTGTAATTGCGTATAAATCATTGTTAATTTTGTTAGAAATGTAATCTTTGTTTATAAATGAATCCATACTGCACAATAAAATGTCAATGAAGCCGAAGTCCCATTGAAATTAATATATATTTTGAAATTTTAATGCAGCCTCATTTGGTCTTATGATTACTTCTTACGACGTCAACCCTAACTAGGAAGTTTGGATATTATGGATCACATGACATGAAAAAAAAATAACTATATGCTGCATGTGAAAAAATTGCGCACTTGTCTTTTAAAAATTGATATCTTAAAATCTCTTAGAGCTTCTTCATGCACATTTGTAAATAATTTCTTTACTCTTTTTTCTTAATAAATGTTTAATAAAAATTATAATGAAATCATTTATAGAGTGGATATACTCTCATTTCCGATATCATTAAAATTCTGGTCCTAAAAGATAAATTGTGCATATATATTTATGTGTATATGCATAAATATATAGTGAAATCTCCAAGAAAACCACTTCTATGTAACGACCTTTTCTCTGTGCGACCACTTTTGCGAGGCACGGCATTTTTTTCTTTGACTTTGTGTTTAAGAAAACCTTTAGGAGAGATCAGCAAAACCTCGCCCAGATACCGGGCAAACCTCTGCAACAAATGAAGAAAATGTGCGAGGCATGGGATTTTTTTCTTTGACTTTGTGTTTAAGAAAACCTTCAGGAGAGATCAGCAAAACCTCTCCCAGTGACCAGGCAAACCTCTGCAACAAATAAAGAAAATGTCAAAGAAACACAAAAACGTATCAAAATAAAAAATATCAATAAAACAAATAAGCAGATTCAAATATATTCAAAATATTTGTGACTGACTCTTAGAGAGCTATTTTTGACGATCTCTGACAGCGATCGACTTCCTCATGTTGCAGTCAGCGTGTACTAAAGACGATGCTTTAATTGGTTTATTTTTAGAGTTGAAAGTTCAATTAGGAAAAGAAGTTATTTAAAAAAAAAACTACGTACGTCAAACAAACAAATCTTTTCTCATTTTTTAAATTTAACTAATTTTTATGATATAAAATTAACTGTGAACTAAAACAAAAAACATAATTTTTAATTTATTTGAAATAGTTCTATCATTTATAATTGGTAATTTTGTTTTTACACATATTTATATCAGTAAAGGTCATTTTTATTGAAGCTAAATTTTATTCATCGATCCTGTTTTCATGACGTTAATACAAGTACGCACGAAAAGAATGACACAGAGAAAAATTTAAATTGCTTACGAAAAATCATGTACCTTCGATAGCATTTTGAAGGTAACCCCTAAGATCGAACAACCTCCATTAACGACCATTCTCTTGTAGAACAACAAAGCGTGGTCGCTCCTGAGAGGTTTCACTATATATATAATTGGAAGAGCCGGGATTTCGTACTATAATTGTAAACAATTGATCTAATAGGAAGTCAGGCGATCCTAAAATCAGATTTAAATAACAAAAAATCAAACTGTTTCGTTTTGTTTCATAGAGAAAAGCCAAGACAAAATAGTCTATAAATAAGTATGAAATGTTCAGTCACACTAAAGGGAGAAAAAATGAAAGAATAAAAAGAAAGAAAGAAAAGAGAAAGCTTCATAAAGTTAAAATGGAATTTAACACCAAAATATCTGTCGAGGTTTATTTTGGTATCTATTTCTCATCATTATATCTTATTGTCTATCATTATATATTTATAAATGTCTGTTATCTTTACCTAATTACTATTATTATCAGTATCTTATTTATTGTTATTCATTATGTTATTTTGTTACCCATTTTCGCAAACTTACAATTGTTTAGACAATTTTTATTGCCACTATCACCATTGCACTTTTTCTTTCTCATTTATAAAAATGACTTTTTAAGCAAGAATAAAAGAGGAAAAAATGAAGCAAAACTTATTTTCTTAGAGCATAAAAACTGAAAGTAAGATTTAAAAAAAACTTTTTTTTAATCGTTAATTTTTATCCGATCGATATAGAAGTTAGGAACCTGCTTTTAATTTAATTTGATGATTTCTAATATTGTATAGTACTAATTTTTTCCTTTTTATTCTTTCTTTTTTNAAGATTCTTTTCACAACTCTTAAATATTTACTTTATTTTCTTCATATATCAGTCGGCAAAGAATTATGTTAGGTTAAAAAACATTTCTCTAAAAAAATAACAAATTCTAAAAAATAAAAATGCTGTTGCCAGCCTTAGGGTTGGTGAGCGTTAGCGAGCAGGGGGCGAAGCCTCCTAGTATATAATATAATGTTTCACATATAATATTTAATATAGTCACATATTTTCAGAACGAAAAATAAATATTTACATCATTAACATAGAGAAATAATTAAAGTACTAGTCTTATTATTTTTAAGGAAAAAATTGTATTTTTTTAATTATGAGCAACATTTAATCATTTCAAAGGGCTATAGATCGATACATTTGCATGTAAACCAAGTGTCCTTCTTAGATAAAGAAATTTTTTCTTGGATAAAGAATATTTGGTACCATATAAGACAAATATATGTATAAATTATAAAAATTTTTGGAAAATAGCTTTATGTTTAATTGCATAATAAGTAATAAATAATAATTTCTTCCCACCTCAGGAAACGCATCACTTAATACTATATATAGTGTTCGTCTTGGACAAAAAGCAAGAGTACTTTATTAAAGATGACCCAGGGACACTTTTAAGACAAGAGTAGGTAATGGTTTAACCCCTCTGACGCCCCAAAGGGATATGTTCACACATTAATTAGGATGTTACGACTCTTCGTCAGGTTAAATGATGAACCCGTCTCTCAGTCAATCCATCATTAAACACATGCTTCTGTGTAAAATGATGGATGGATGACGAGATTCGTGCCCACCAATCATTTTTTCTCTTTTGGATCACGTGAGTTCAAAAACGGGATAAATATTTTCATGTTGAATTTTTCGGTGGTGTTTGTGTCTTTGACAAGCTGGATTGATGAGATGATTTAATAAAAGATCGGAAAAGTTCTAGAGTAATGTAAGCAAAGTTTGATTTAAGGCTCATCCGCCAAATGTTGTATGAGTCTAAAAGTCATGTCACATTGCTGTCATATCTATTATATGTTGAGACTTATGAAAAAAATCAAATTTACGCAGTACAAAAATTAAATGGAATTTTTCAACTGATTATGAAAATCTTAACTAACGAAGGTTAAAAAATTGTCATTCTAGTTTTATTTATGATCAAGGGGTGTAATTTAACACATTTCATGCTAACATTGCGCAGACGCAACAAATTTAAATTTTTAGTTGTTTAACAACAGATCGGAAAAAGACATAAAGCAAAATTAGGGAAATTTTCAATTTTTTTTTTTGTGTCTAAGGTTTTAACACACTCCACGTTGATATAGCGTAATATTGCAACGTTGATATCGCAACAATTCAACAATTTTTGGGGGTTTAAAAAGCACTTGCACAAAAAAAAAGAATGCTTAGAAACCCACTCTTAATTTATTTTTATTATTTCTAGTTTTGTATAGTTCTATAGTTTTTTTTTTTTTTAAATATAGCAGTCACATATTTTCAGAACGATAAATAAATATTTACATCATTAACGAAATTTTATTGATACGAATGCACGTATTTTTCCAAGATGAATTTCAAAATAAGTAATTAAATTACTAGTCTTATTATTTTTGAGGGAAATTTTTTTTCGTTAACTTTGACATCTCAATATTGCTCCTATCAGCTGTTTAAATTTTGTTCATTCAATATATTCTGTTTATTTTGCTCATTCAAGATATTCTTATATAAATTTTTCTTAGTGGTGATTTAATCATTAAAATAAAACAACATTAATATAATGCTGGGATAACAACTTACCTGTTTTGTGGACAATATTCTTCAAGTAGTAGCAAAATTTATGCTTTAATGTATAATTCTTTTTACTTTTAGTTTTTTAATTTAAAATTAGTTTGTTCACCACTACGTATAAATAACACAAAAATTCATAATTAATGCCAATTTTCATAAACAATCTAATCAACCTCTAATATACGATTAGAACATGTCTCTAAAACTAAAGAAACTGCTTTACACAACTATGATCCATCCAATACCTTCTTATGCTTCACCAGCCTTGTATACAATTCCAGAGCATCTTATGAAAAAATTAAACGCACTCCAAAACAAGATGTTTAGAAAAATCATTTGTCTCAGATGGTTCATCCGAAATACAAATATTCCTAAAGATCTGAAAATACCAACTCCATCACAGCATGCATATAATATAAATGCAGATTTCTTTGATAAAGATACAAAATGCAATACAGCAAACTTCACTGAAATATTCAATTTTGAAAACTACAAAAAGACCAAAAATACAGACCAATAGCAGTACATTTCATTTCTGACACCTCATATCATAACCATCAAAATAAATAAATAATTTCCTCAACCTGATAAATCCCATCAACCCTTAACAAATTACATCAACTTCAAACTTCATCACAGCCTCAACTTCAGTGTCAGCTACAAATCTCAATGCAAATTTCAACTCCAATTCCACATAAAAACAAAATTTCAACTGCTGTGACTATTCAACCAGCAAAAAGAATACAAGGAGTTCTCTCATGCTGATACTTTGCTCTCATTTGCAAACTAGAAACTAAAATTTTGAGCAAATTGCTTCTTTACTTTCACCTATATTATTTCCTCGAGCAAAGCGCATGAACCTCATCTTCATCTACAGCCAGCAAACTAAAGTTTTTGAACAGGCTACTTCGATATTATTTCCAATTTTTTTAATTTCTTCGAACAAAGTGCTTGAACTTCTTATCCAGCCACCAGGTGACCTCACAGTGTTAAAACAAACTTTAAAACAAATTCATGACGGATGGGATAGGGTGTCGAGGTGCCCAGTTCCCGAGCTCTACCATAACTTACCTAATACTATTCCCAGATAAACAATAGAGGTTCAGGCGTAAACCTGGCCTACGATTTTATCTCACAACTTTGAGAATTATCGTCAGTTTAATTGTAAACTTTGATCTAGTTCATAAAATTAAGGTGCTGAGGTAATTTTTTTTTTTTTGTGGAGAGGAAACAAAATGGCTTTGAGTGGATATCTGTCTATTTTTGAGCTTTAATATTTTCATATTTGTACCATTTTATATCTTTGAGCGTTTCGAGTTTTATTGATGAAGCTAGTATTTTTAATATTTTTGCAAAGAACTATAAAATAAGTCATTTTCTATGCTGTGTTGTAAGTTGTTTATGGAATAATTAACATCTTTAACTAATTCTGATATGAAGTGAAAACGAATATCTGGCGACTGCCAACAGGCTGCTTTTTAAGAGTAAGAAATATTTTGCATATTTTGTTTTATTTTTTTATTCATCATGGAGCTGTATTGAAAGATAGAAAACCACACATGAGATTATTTACTCGAGCATTTAATTCCTTTGATAAGTAAGAAATTAAACTCACTTGTGCTGATAAAATTAATAAATTAAAGCATATTGAAGAGAAAGCTCTTTTAATGATAAATTTAGAACAGAAATTTAAACAATTGTTGTATTCTGATCAAACTTCCGATACAGAAATAGAGAAAGAGATAGATGAGTCAGAAATTTATATTGATCACTGGAGATCCTTAAAAGGGAAACTAGAAACATTAGTGATTGAACAATCATCTTTAAAAAGTGATAGTTCGAACGTTATTTCGCAGTCGAGTACCTTGCTAAATTATCCAAAAAATAAAATTGCCTACTTTTGACGGTAATGTGTGAAATTGGCTTTACTTTTGGGGACAGTTTCAAAAAATAGATCAGGACATGAGTATTGATTTTCTCGATAAATTTTAGTATCTAGCTAAAGCAATGAAAAGAGGTAGTCCAGTTACAGAATAAATTAAGAGTTTTGGTCCGGGTGGTCAAAATTATGAAAAGGCTTTAAAACAGCTAAAAATGCATTTTGGTAGTGAAGAATTTCTAATTCAAGTGTGCGTTAGAGATTTAATAGCATTAGTTGTTCAAAAAATGATCAAGGTAAAAATGATCAAGGTCAAGTGCTTTATCTTCCTCACCGAAAAGTTATAAAAGAAAATAACATTACAAAAATCCGGCCTGTCTTCGATGCTCCGGCCAAAGAAAAGGGATTTCTTAGTCTTAACGATTGTTTAGAAAAGAGTTCGAAACTACTCAATCAGATTCCGAGTATGGTAGCACGATTTCAAAAACAGGAGATAGATGTCATTTCTGACATACGAAGAGCCTTTCTACAAATAAGTGTTTCTCCCACAGATAGAGATTATTTGAGATTCTTATGGCTTGATGGAGATGGTCTGCTGATGTCAACTTCACTTACAAACTGTTTAAGAGAAAATGGAAACTGGGGAATTGAAAAATTTTCAGATAGTTTTTATGTTGATAATTGTGTCAGTTATGTTAAAAATGCAGAAGAACTCCCTTTTCATAACTGCATCAACCAAAGTAATGACTGAGGGAAAATTCGAGCTTAGAGGATAGAATTTCAATGATGTTCTGATGATTCTGCTGATACAAATGCTCTCAGGTTTGATATGCAATGAAAAATTCGATACTCTACGAATAAAAACGGGAAGTATAAAAAGGATATGTTTTGAGAAAATAACTAAACGGACAGTCTTGTCTGCAGCTCATAGATTATTCGATCCTCTTGGTGTACGTTGTCCTGTAATCCTCATCCTTAAATTATTGCTTCAAGAAACGCTGAAGCGGAAAATAACATAGGATGAAGAAGTTGATGCAAATACGAAATTTTTTTTAAAAGTGGTTAAGAGATATTAAGTGCCTAGAAGATATACGTTTTCCCAAAGTATTTTGGATCAAAAACCACGAAAGAAAATATATCAGTACATATATTTTGCGATGCCAGTCGGCATGCTTATGCCGCAACTGCTTTCATCCGAATAGAAACTTTTGATTCTGATACAAGCCAGGAATAGAGTTACACTAATTGGAAAGGAAGAAATTATTATTGGGAGACTCGAATTGCTAGTAGCCACTATAGCATCACGACTTTTGTCTTCAATTTTGTCATAGACACAGAGTGAATAAGTTTATTTCTGGACTGATTAGTCTACTGTCTTGTCATGGATAACAAGAGAAGAAGCCTGGAATATTTTTGTCCAGAATAGTGTGAAAGAAAAAAGAAGCCCAACAAATAAAAATGTTGGAGACACATTCCTGGCTCTATAAATCCTACCAACTTACCGAGTAGAGGTTGTTTAGCTCTAAAACTATTGAAATCTAAGTGGTGGCTAGGTCCAAATTGGCTTTACTTGCCAGTAAAAAGTTGACTAAAATCTGAGTTGGATTTGAATGAAAGTGAGGTTTCTAGAAAAAAGAAAAAGAGCATAGTTCCATCTGTATCAAAATGCTTTATTTATACATGACTGGTTACCAATAGAGATTGGTATTACAGATATTTTTCCAATTACAAAAAAATTATCTAGTAATCTGATTGCTTGGATCCTGATATTTATTTGCAACTGTCGATCTAAAGAAACTGAGAGAGGACATGAAAGCCTGGTTTCTGTAGAAGTTTTCGAAGCCGAAAAATTACTGATCAAAAAGATCAAAGAAGACTGCTTTGAAAATGAGAGAGATGAGAAATTAAAAAGTTTAACAGTATACAAGGATCAAAGCGGAATCCTCAAAATGAAAACTAAACTTACTTTTCGTCAAGATACAGCTCTAGTGCGACGTAAATGAACTGAAACAACAACTTCGTCAAGATACAGTGGAGTTCAAAATGCCAGCTATTCTTCCATCCAATCATGAGGTTGTCATGAGATTAATAAGATATTATTATAAGAGCTGGTCAAGGTGGCCGAGCGTGTGTGATGTGTGAATGTGGCCCACACTATGAATGGGCATCTGTGACAGTGAGGAATGGGTAATGTTGCTCGCCTCCGTGACTTAGGTTCACAGGTGCCCACTGAGTAACGCTAAATGAGCAACACTTCCCAGGCGAAGGACATTACCTGCCATTAGGAAGAAATATTATTATGAGATAAATGCACACGCTGGTACTCAAATTTTGATAAGTATTCTAGGCGAAAGATTTTGAATTTTTAATGCTACAAAAGCAATAAGATCTGTTATTATTAAGTGCTCAATGTGTAGAAGATTTTCAGCTAAAAACCAAGAAGCTTGTACTGCACCGCCTCCAGAAGACAGACTTAGAGAATCAGCTGTGTTTGAAATTAGAGGAGTGGACTTCATTGGTCCTATGATCCTGAAAGGTAACAAGAAATCATTTACCTGTGCAATGTTTCAGAATAGTCTATTTAGAATTGGTTGAATACCTGTCTACCCAGAGTTTTTTACTATCTGTTCGAAGTTTATAGCTCGTAGAGGACAAAGTAGAGTCATATACTGTGACAATGGAACCAATTTCGTAGGAGCTTTAAATGCATTACGAGATCTAAACTGGAAGCAAATCGCTGAAGACATACAAATCTATATCATCAATTCAATGGAAGCTTATACCCCCGACTGCTTCCTGATTAGGAGTTTGGTGGGAGATATTGATAGGAATTCTCAAGAGATTGCTGAGACGTGTTTCTAGGAAGAGCTTCATAAACGTCTAAAGAAATCATTACAATTCTCTACGATAGTGAAGCAGCGATTAACTCGCGTTCCGTGACTTATATAACTGAAAATGATGCTACTTTAATGTCTTTAAGTCTATCTTTATTTCTTCAGAACATTCAAATGAGTGGTGTTCTTGATCTCGATGACATTGGGCGCAAAAGCTTCAACAAATGAGTCAAATATAGAGCAAATCTGCAAAAAGATTTGAGAAATAAATTTAGATCTGGATATCTAGAAGCGCTCATTCGGAAATCAAAGAATAGAAAATCCGTGGAAGTGAAAATTGGTGATGTAGTCTTGATAGGAAGTGATACTACTAAACGAATTAATTGGCCACTAGGCAAAATAAATCAGATTCTTCCAGAAAAGGATGGAACCAAAAGACTCGTGAAACTTAAAACAACCAACGGGCAATTATTATGAACAATTTAAAGATTATATCCACTTGAAATCTTCGACAATGATCCCATTAATGAGAAATATTCATCTGAGAGAGAAGGTGGGAGATGAATTTGGCTAAGATTCTGTCACTGTTGACATGACTGGAGTAAATTCTGAGCCTCAGATTCAAAAGACTAGAACTGGTCGTATAATCAAAGTACCTCAGAGACTGGACTAACACTATATGCACTCTATAACAAGAAAAAAAAATATTGAAACGAAAATTGGTGAATAGGAAGACAATGGAATTGGAGAATAGTAAATGATTAAAATGTCAGAACAATTGAATAATTTATTGCAGAGTTACAGTAACAAGTTCAATAAGGTGCTGACCCGCCTCTAGCCTGGATACAAGCTGCCACACGGTGTGGCATAAACCGATAAAGCTCTCGGATGGTCTCTTGCGGTATTTTCTGCCAAATTCGATCCAATTGTCGAACGAGGTCATCAACATTCCATGCCAGATGCAATCGCCTTCCCATCATATCCCAGACATGCTCGATGGGAGAGAGATCTGGTGATCTGGCAGGCCAAGGAAGAGTTTGACAAGCTTGCAGACAGCTCATAGCAACACGTGCCGTATGTGGTCTGGCATTGTCCTGCTGAAAAACCAGCCCAGGGCGCTGCAAAAGGACAGGTAGCAAAACAGGTCTTAGGATGTCGTCGACGTATCACTGTGCAGTAAGTGTACCTCTAATGACGACCAAAGGGGTCCGGCTGTCAAAGGAAATGGCACCCCAGACCATAATGCCTTGTTGAGGGCCGGTGTGGCGTGCAATAGTGAAGGCTGGATCCCCCCTCTGTAAATCTCCAAACACGTCCTCGATGATCGTCAGGACACAGTTGGAAGCGGGATTCATCTCTAAAGACTATACGTCCCCAGTCGGCATCATTCCAGCCATATTTGTTCAAAACATTCATGCATACAAAATTTCAAAGCAATCGGATGATTGCTTCATGGTGCGTCGATTTTTTGTTATAGAGTGTATTTCATAATTTTCTATTTTATTATTTTTAATTTTCTAACTTCAATTGTTATATTTGTGAATATAAGTTAACTTAGTAATTACTCGACTGTAAGTTACATCATAAGTTAACTTAGGTGGGGAAATGTTGAGAATTATCGTCTGTTTAATCGTTAACTTTGATCTAGTTCATAAATATAAGTTGTTATGGTAAAAGTTTTTTTTTCGTTTCTTTTAGCTTGTTTTCTCTTTTATGTGGAGAAGAAACAAAATGGCTTTGAGTTGATATTTATTTATTTCGAGCATTATTAATGCTCAATAATAAATAAATATCATAATAATATATTGTAATATGAATAATTATATAAATATGAATATGATTAAAGATGAATATATTATATTCATATTTATGTCGTTTTATATCTCTGAGCGTTTCAAGTTTTATCGATGAAGCGAGTATATTTTCTATTTTTGGAAATAGAACTGTAAAATACACCATTTTGTGTGTTGTAAGTTGTTTATGGAATAAGTAAAAACACTGACAATCATTAACTAATTCTGATTAGAAGGGTAAACGGAATACATCCTATACTGCAAACCTGCCAACTACTACGCTTTTTGCAAAACATTTTATAGAGTGGTAGACGTTCAAAAACCAAAGCTTTCAGAATTTTTGGTAATTTTAACATTTTAAAAACCTTATCGCTAAAAGACTGAAACAAAGGGACGGTGCATATGTACTTTTAAATCAATTATAAATATTGTTGTGGAAAATAAGTTTAAATGAATAAAAAAATAATACATAAAGACCTAAACATAGCTACCACTAGAAAAAATTTTCGCAAAAAGCATAGAAGGTTGGCAGCTGTGATACCATCCTGATTATTCGGTGATTCTTTATACAACAATTATGTGGCGATCATTGTTGACACGATAAATGTTGAATACGATAATGACACAAGAGAACGAAAGAAAATGGAGAGAGAAAGAGCGAAAAGAAACATAATATCGTATAAAAAATAACACGAGAGAACGATGCAATATTATCATAAATATTGATAAATATCATTTATATATAGAAAATATTGACCATTATAAAAAGAATTTAATTTATTAAGCTATAAAAAATTCTTGCAGCAAAATGAAATTTCGATATTTTTTAACGATCGACTGCCATATTGAAACTCTGATATCGTGTAGTATTAGCAATGAGAGCAATTTAAGGATATAAAAGTTCTCGTGTTACACGACAATATGAAAATGCTGAAGCTCATTTTGAAATGTATTTTGTGCCAACAAAACCTCTCAAGTGTTACAGCGCATCATCACATTCAGTGAAACGAATGTAAAATCACTTTTCTAAGCTACGACTGTTCCGCTTCAGTTACAGTCACAGTCGGAGACATGGAACGAATCCGTAATTAAAATAATTCTCCAGTTTAGTTAGGAGGTTATAAATCGTGGACTTCTCACTTTCTCCAAACAAACAAAATTCTCTAAAGAGAACATCCTTTGCACAAATTTCTCTACATAAGGGGTGGAGGGTACTTTTGAAGATTGCGGGAAAGTTCATTAATGTTCGAATGAGGGAGGTTCGGGCAGAGGCGCTAGTCTAGTAAACTTAGTCCGGTAATTACTTTTCTTGGCGAAGCGATTTCATCTTGCTTAATAACGTCAGCTTATTTCAGAATGCGGGGGTTACACGATTATTTCTTGAATTATTATGGAAGATTATTACGAACTCGATTGCATTAACTTTCATTTTATTGAAACTGCGGGTGATGTATGATGATTCTGGCTTAAAATAGCTTATTTGACTGCTGCTAGAACTTTGGTGAGATCATTTTAAACTAATTGATATCTTAAAGAGCATTTATAGTCGCTCCCTAGTGATCATCCGCATTGGCTAATCTATCGCAGAAACAATTAATAAAAGACGTCGAATAAGAGGAAGAATGTAAATAAATAAGTACAGTGGCATCATCTCGCTGACCACTCACGTCACCTATTTTCGCAAACGCGTTTTTTTCCTAAATATTTATCACGACTTATACACTATTGAACTATAAGGATCATCTATGTAATTTTGTGAGCAATACAATATAAATTTGTTCATCAATTGATTTTTTTTTGTGGTTGAATAAGGTTATATCCATTAGCTTCAACAAGAAAAAGAAATCGTAGTAAAGACAAAGAAATTGTAGTAAAATCGGTGATTTTGTAAGCAATGTAAGTTAGTCCAGCAATGGATATTTCTTGTGTTTTAATACGGTCATACCCTTCAACTTCGAAAAAAAGGGGAAAAAATCGGTCTAAAGTACCACATGGTGTTGTACCTGCATTCGCAATAGACTATTAGCAATATAGTATCTTAAACTATATCCGCAATATAGTATCTTAGACTATATCTGCAATTTAGTATCTTAGACCAGTGGTCGGCAAACTTATTAGCCAAAGAGCCAAATATGAACATAACAACAATTTTAAGAAAAAATTGGGAGCCAAATCTGTTTGTTTAGTAAAATTTTATTCCACTAAATAAGTAGTACACTAAATAAAACTAAATTTCATACTTAATAAATATTTATTAATGCGAACAATGTGCTTGCATCTCCTTGGAAAGTNAAACTTTAATTGGAATATTTCAAACATTTAATGCTTTACTAGGGTTACTACCTATGTGTCAAAATGACCTGAGTATTGTTACGTAGATTGTCGTTCGTGTACAATAGAAAGTGAAATTACAGACTCAACTTTTAAAAAAAACTAACATACATTTTATTAAATTATAAAAGATGAAGAAAAGAAGAAAAGGTAATTGATAATTACTATACAATTTTTAACAAAATAAATTGCAAAGTTTTAAAACATAAAATTTTTCAATTTCTTTGAAGATGAATATGTTATGTTGAAGATGCATATGTAATTTCATTTCAAAACATATGCATCATCTTCACCGTTTTTTTTGTTTTTGTTTTTTTCATAGTAATAACATATGCACCCTACTCAATTCATCTTAGAAGCAAAAACCTGTACCACCAGCAAATATAACTCACTCCTAGATATTGAATTAATTGACGACAACACTAAATTTAGCCCAATCACTGCCTTTTTCCTTAGGGATATGATGTTGTCCTAGCACACGAAATACACTCTCGATTTTTGGTGCTAAGCACCCCTTCTTCCCCCCATCTCCATTCCACCTCACTACTCCTCATCATCGATTTATTACTACAGATGAATCGGTTAATGCCGCTTCGCGGCAGCGCACCGAGATTTATATGATTTCTACCATTCTACCCATTCATCTTTTCCAAGTTTTTTTTTTAAATCTTTTTCACCCTTTAACTTCTTCAATTCCCTTTTACTACCCCAAAAATATCTTTGAATGTCTTAAGAGTAAAACCCCTTAAAAGTTAAAAGCCAATAGTTTAATAATAAGAACCAATTTAAAGACTAAAATAACTTAACTAGTCCCAAGTATCAAACGGGACATACATCTACGACTAAAAACGCGTGGCCAAAAGTTGTCTGGAACCCCTTAATTGGGACTTTTCTCAGCCGAGAAACCGGACAAAAAATGTAAAAGAGTAATTCCTCCCCCAATCAGGTGTTCTCCAAAAAGCAGGGTAGAACCGGAAGTCCATCAAATCGTGCAAACCTTTCATAAAAGTGTGAAAAATCAATTATATTATATATAATTTGGTTAAATTAGAATATAAATTAAATTACAATACAATTAAGAATAATTTCGTAACATACTCGAATCTATACAATGCAATTTTGTAGATTAAGGGTTACAACATAAAAATTTTTTAGTGCTGTGAGTGGCAAACCTCACGAAAAAATATAGTTGTACTAACGAATGAGTAGTTGCACATACTTTGAACCGATCCAAGATACAATATTGAGACTGGTTCAAGGTCTCTCTCTTTTTTATTTGTCTGTTAGCTTAACAAAAACAAATTATTTGATGTTTTCTCTTATAGAGAATGACATAATGGTACTTATTTACCTGAGTTTTGTTTTCAAATGTACGTGCTATATGGGGCTTCATTTTCAAAACAAATTGATTGCAGAAACTTACTCGTCAACCGGAAAATCACAATAAGTTACTTAGCACTGGCCTATGAAACCTAAAATGGTCCACAGCACAGCAGATTTCGTATGTTGCTACAGTCATCGTCTCGTACTGAATGCGGAATTTGTTCACAAGAAGGCTTAAATAATTACACTGGTCTAAGGCAGTGGTCAGCTACTTCATTCATCAATAGTACCAATTATCAACAGTTCAACGATTGAAATATCCATTAAGAGCCACATTTTTGTAAACTTAAAATATATATAGGTAAGTATATTGTTATTCACGTAACACGTTCACGCAGGGGTGACCCACCGGTGGGTCACGCTAGATTTTCTCATCTTGGCACCTCACCGGAGTAAAAACTGGTAACAATAAATTTAATTTTTTTGTTTTTTTTTCTGGGAATAATAAGAATCCATAACTACCAATTGTTTTCAACGGATGCAATTTTTATGTTGAATTGCTTCTTCGCCGTGATAAATTTCCTTACAGTGAATTGTTATTGTTGAGAATAGATTAACTCCTCCTGAATATTATCTAATATTGAAATAGTTCTTCTAGCAGTATTTTCTCTTTTCCCGTACCAGTATTTTCACCTTTCCTGGCGTGAACGTGTTAATTAGGTCAGTGTTACTAGTACCAGTACAACTGCTCCAAAATCAGTACATAAAATGGTCCAATTATCAGTAAAAATGTCATAATTGCCACTGTACTGATTTTATCAGTACAGTGGCAATTTTGACTTGATTCACAAAAAAAAAAATTTTAAAAAAAGACGTAAAAATAAACTTTTGTGTCAAAATTTTACGGTATTTAGTTTTTAGACGTTTCCAATTTGAAGTTGGAATGGAAATGCCTGAAAGAGTCACACTTTAAGAGCCAAAAAGCCACATTTGGCTTGCGGACTATAGGTCTCAGTTACAACACACTTGAAGTTGTAGGATTCTACAACAAAGTTCAAAATCTATCCATTATTAAATGGCCTAGGTAGATTATTTGCGATGTTTAGTTACAGAATGTCTCAAAAATAATCAAAAAGTTCAGAGCAAAGATTTAAGATTTTAAGGTCTTAAATTAAAATGCGTGTTTAAAAAAATCATAATTTTTAGGTATTACCATAATTAATTAATTTAAGGTCATCTATAAGTAAAATCAGCACATAACGAACATAAAATACTTCATAGCTTAAACGAAACCGTAATAAACCATTTTCATTAAACGTATTTGTTATGCAAGACAATGAAATGATCATAAATATTAAATAAAATTGTCTAACACCGCTCAAGCTGCATTCCAAAAACTCTTTAAAGCAGAACGAACTTTACCCTACAACAAACCTAATAATTAATACGTATCAAATGGCAACACTATCCAATTAACATCAACTCCTTTGATGACACAGAACAGCATTATAAGTGTAAAAAGATTCGATTGGAACAATGTATGAACATAAGTCCTATTATTTCATTACCTAATGAAAACATTCCCCCCTCAATGTCTTCAGGCAATTGTTTAAAGTGAGAATTCACTATACGTAACAATCACAAGGCCATACAATCAATTAGTTCTTCCCACGTTGGGTTCGGAAAAAAAAAATGAAGGACTTCAACCCCAATGCTCCCGACCCCCTCCCAGTCTTCAAGTTTTTATTTTTTATTGTTTATTATCATGATTGTTATTAGCCTCCAAGTCGATAGCTGGGGCTGGAACCCGTTTATTCAACTTTTTCACCCTATAGGCTAATGTTCTATTATTTTTTTTACACCGCATAGTTTCTTTACGCTTATACTGCGTAAGTTGTTATGTGAGCATCTATTTATTCTCCCTCACTTGACGAACGCAAAACCGGACTTTTTAACTCTTTTTTTTTTTTTTTTTTTTTTTTTTTTTTTTTTTTTTTTNTTTTTTTAGGGATGCTTACGATTCCTTTAGTTAGGATTTTAATCTTTTTTTTTTTTCTTTGAGATCATCATTTCTAGGATACACCTATTTTTTCACCTTGCTCGTTGTCAGATAGTTGTTTATTTATTTTTCTACCGAGCATCACGCTTTAACGATTTTTTATTTGTTGTTAATTTTTATTGTCTACAGTGATACGCAAACCTGCCAACTTTTACACATTTGGCGTAATATTTTATTTTCATAATTAAAGTGGTAGTAAATATATACTATATTTTTCCTTTTATAAACTTAATTTTTAAATGATTTTGATCACCACTATTTTGAAAAAAATTAAACATATATATTAATATGCGTTAACAGATATTATTCAATTATGACTTGAAAACACAGGACATGACAGATTTGACGAACACTGAGCTACCCAAAATATCCAGCATCATATTCAAATAAAACGTATAATTTTGCTTAAAATTGAAATTTTTATTCCATTTTACTACCACTGGGAAAAATCATAATGGAGAGGATTAAAAGTTGGCAGATATGTTTGTAGGATTGTTTAGAAGTAAAAAGTGAAAAAAAAAACTTACTTTTTTCAACACTATTAATATGTATATTTATCCAGTTTTCGAGCCAATCCAAGCTAACAACATAGAATTCAAATGCGGTTCTTTACTTCAGTATGAATGCGCCTTAAAAATATGTACCACTATTTACCCACTTTAAAACCAAACCATGTTGGTCGATCTATTATCCACTGAAATGCAACAACAGAGTTGAAATTTGACGTGCTGATAGAACCATTTCGTATTACAATTTTAGCTAGTTTTTTCCGAAATTCCTATTTGTTTGAATTTTATTGCAAATGTAAGTGCTTTTTATAGATTTTTTCAGCTTTATCGGTTAAAACATTGACTATTTATCCATTGCTGTAGAAAATTTACTTTTTCCTCGTTAGATCTTTATTTTTTCTTATTTTCTAAACTCACGCCCGATCAAAATAGAAAGTAGAGAGCAAAGATCTTAGAAAAAAATTTTTTAAGAGAAACTTAATAAATAGTGATAAAAACTGTTCCCTATTAGAATTATTATAAGTATCTAATTATACTTTTAATTTAGTTCTTATTGATTCTCACAATTTATATTTGGCTAATTTTTTTCTTTATCGTTAAATTTTCTTTCAAGCACGGATAATTATTTTTAAAATCTAGGTAATCGTCTATTTCGTTACGATTGACACATTGAAAAAATTTTCTGACATTAAGCTGCAATAATTGAATGTTTTGAAACTAAAATGTTCAGAATTTGCGTGTGGAATATTTACGTTTAAGAAGAAGTAAAGAGTGATGCATGATAAGCAATTACGGGTGTTTGCAAGCAGACATGGGAGCTTCAAAGTAACGTATAAAAAAGATAAAACTCTTAATTTCTAAATTAAGAGTTTTATATTTTTTCTTAAGCAATCAAAATCAAAAACGTAATAATAGTACAGTAAATTAAGACACATAAATATTACCGCTAAATAACTTTAAATTTAGGATGCAAAATTAAACAATTTGAATGCAAGATTTATAGTTCTGAAATAGTGCAGAATAATTAGGAAATTTTGAAAGTTAAAATCATAAATTGAGTTCCCTCTTCTATGAGTTAGACCGTTTTATCCATTCGGCCACGTATGCAAAATATTCAACCAGTTTTTTAGTTTCAGTGGAGTGAATGAAATAAAACATCGAGGAAATATGTAACACTAACATACAAACAAAATACACTGCTCAAAGCAATTGAAGGACACTGTAATTCTTGTATAAAATAACGGTATAACCAATTTTTGTTTGTTTCATAATATGGAAGAAGAGAGTCACAAATGCAAATTTTTCTTATTTTCAACCTTCGCCGTATGCAAATGTTGAGTTTGCTGACGAAGATGACTCTTTGGCTTCCGTGAGTTTGATTTGGCTTTCAAGTTAACACTAGGTTTACGGACGTTTCTTGTGTACCTATCTATACGAACACACCTCAATTTGACGCATGAACCAATACATCACTAGGTTTATGGACGTTTCTTACATACCTACCTCTACGAACACACGTCAATTTGACGTATGAAAGAATACATATAATTGGGATTCTTAATTTAATAAATTCAATTTAGTAGATTTTTGTCCACCACGATTTTTAAATAATTCGTAGGCTTATATACTTTATATTTTCAAAATTTATTAAGTTGTAATTTACGATTTATACAATTATTTTGACATGTCCGGAGCAGTTAGCATCTCTGCACTTAAAAACGAAGGTATGAGTTATATATTTATGAAATATTCTAGTATTTTATGTTTCAATACTCGAACTAAGTAACTGAAACCTACCAAATCTGATGAGTTATATATTACCTACCAAATGAGTTATATATTTATGAAATATTCTAGTATTTTATGTTTCAATACTCGAACTAAGCAACTGAAACCTTCAAAATCTGACATCCTGCNGAGATAACGATATCGGATAACGAATTGAAGTATTGTCGGTACATTCCTATTTATTATTGATGTGATATTTGCTTGTTTACTCAAAATTTTGTCTAAATTATGATCACGTCAAATTGACGCATATCCGTAGAGATAGATATACCACATAGAGAATTTCAACGCTTTTGAATAAAATAGCCTTCAATATATATTTACTTCGATCAATGGTTAAAAGTCATTACAAAAAATAAAATAAAAATTCAAACGGGTTTTATAATTTTCCTTACAAAACTCGAAATGCGTCAAAATGACGCGTCCCGTAAACCTAGTGTTAATATAAGACAAAGCAGAAAAGAATGATCTACATTCAGTAAGCGCTTTGTTTCGATGAATGCGATATCTCAACGAAGTCATTTAACGAAATCAGAAGCTTGTAGAGTTGTTGACTGGTTAGAGGGGGGCTAAACATAAGTCGAAGTAGCAGAAGCCAATGGAGTTTCCGTAAGTATGATTTCCAGGATCTGGAACAGTTTTTTGGAGACACAGGAGTAGACGTGCAACAACGCCCGATTAAGACCGTTATTTAACGAAAACGGCTTGGAAACACCGAAATATAAATGCCACTCTTCTTCAACAAAAACTTCTCTCGGTTACTGGCACCACAGTTTCGACACAATCTGTCCGAAACCACTTTCACGCTATAGGTCTGTATGCTCGCCGACCGAGGGAGTGTGTCACATTAACAGCAAGGCACCGTCGTTATGCTAGAGGATCCAAGACATTTGACCACGTCTGACATAGAGCCTTAATACATAAGATGATCAAACAGCATCTTCCTTTTTCATATTATAAAAATACTAGACTCCTGTCTGATAAAAAGAACTTTCCAGATTCGACTCAATAGAGAGCTTTTTGAAAAAAGATATATCCAAGCCGATGTGCCACAGGGTAGCATCCTGGGACCCACATTATACCTAATATACACCAGTGATTTTTCCCATCAATGTTGACAACAGAAACTACTTAATAGCCTTTTATACTGATGACGCAGCTATTGCAATGAAATCTATGAATCCCGACCAAGCCATTAGCAATTTGAATAAACTCATGCCGCCCATTGAGAAATGGTGCGTAAACAACAAAGTAGCCATTAACACATAAAAATCGCAATTAATGGTTAAAAGAAGGAAAACGAGACACAAAAAGATCGATAATCGCATCACCCTCTTCAATAATAAAATACCCATTACTGACAAGGCTAATTACCTGGGCCTGACAATAAACGACAAATTGACATGGAGCTTACATATCAAGAGAGTAATTAATAAGGCCTATGCGGCTTATAACTGCCTGACACTTCTTCCAAATTCTAATTTATCCCTCCCACTAAACCTAAAGAAACTGTTATACCTCCAGTGTATACGACCTATACTCACCTATGCAAACCCAGCCTGGGGATGCATTAATTCTACACATATGAGCAAGCTTGAAGTAGATCAAAACAAAATTTTAAGACCAATTAACTGGAGCACCATGTTATATTCCAAACACTGCTATCAGGAATGACCTAAAAATCGAGACTATAAGTAACTTCATAAGTAACGCCACATTTTATATCAACTCTAAAAACTCAGATCCAGCAGGTTTCAACAATCTACTAAATAAGGAACTAATAAATAATAGAAAATACTACTGGCCAGTCACATCCTTCGGATGGAATTATTTCAAAATACTACAAATTGTCACCCCAATTTTATTTTACATGGATACTCCCTGAGAAGGGCAATTTTCAAAAAGGTGATCCCTGACTTGTGAGTATCCACCCTTAGCCCCACAACTTCAGATTCACAGCTATATCCAAGTCAAATTAAATTATTCCTGTTAATAGTTATCCTAGTCTCTTAATCATGGATACTCCCTGGAAAAAGGAAATGAACAATAAGGGGATCCCCAACCCGGGAGTATGCCACCCTTAATATTTTTCTACCCTAAATTTTTATTAGATTTTTAACTTAATCTAAATATAGATAGTAATTATTGTTGTAAGTTTAGACTGATGACGACTACTGCTTTTGCATTTTTCTCGTCATTATCACTGTCATATTCCAGACACCCAAAGGCATAACTATAGATGAAAGAATCAGTTGTCCTCTTCGTGGACAGGTATTCCGTATCAACAATCAGTTCAAGTCCAATCAGTTAAATAAATCTTTGTGTAATTCAGTATGTTATGTAACTGTAAGATTTCTCAACGAACATGTACCAATAAGGAATGCTATTTTACATGCCACGACAAATTAATAACTTAAACAAATATATATTCATATAAGATGTATGGGCAATTATCCATACAGTTGACTATTATCTAGCTATGTCCTTATTTCTATTCAACCATATCAACGAGAGCCTACCAGGGCTGATACTGAACAAATCTAATGATTGGCAATTATGGTTTTAAGCGTACGTGAAGTAGCTTGTACCTTAAGTGAAGTCGAAGCCTGCTGAAAAAATTATTAAGCGATTGCTAATTTACTTTAAACTATCACACAAAAATTTTAATTTAAATTGAAGCTAGCAAAATATTTAACTTTCCCTGTAATTTAAAAATAACACTGCAAACATTTTTTGGACTAAATACTGTAACTTATATTTTTAACACAACATGATAGTTAAAATAACTCGTTTCATTCAATTGTAAACTAAAAATGACTTAACTCTTTGGTCACTATTTTAATTTTAATAGAAGGCTTCAACCCCTGTCTTGAATATTACTGAAACCATAACGTTTTATTGGCATGCAATTTCACACAGAAACTATGTTATGTCATCGGCTATTATCTGTAATTAATTATGGAAATAAAGTAAAACATTCTAAATAAACTCCAATAAATTTTAAATTGGGTTTTATAAATTGAAATAGATAATGCAAGTGCAATGACGAATTAACTCGTCAACAACGTTTGGGTATGAAAAAGACGAGTTAACTTGTCACCAGGTTGTATTTGCTTAAATATTGACAGCTATGGTTAGAGATATAAGCATTTCAGGTATTTTGCCTTTGATTTCTCTTAAATATTTGAAGTGAAAGAAAATTAAACTTTAATATTTAATTTTTGATCGAAGTTTTTATTTTAAAAAAATTTTTTATCGCTGAGTATAATGATTTAGATATAAACATCAATAATCATTTGATAAAATATTAGATGCTGATGAAACTTAAAAAACATTTTTCATTAAAAAGTTAGTATTAATTTTTCAATCTATATTACAAATGTTGTTCGAAACTTGCAAACGTTGATAGCTATGAGTATGGTTATCTGGTAATGTTTTTAAGCGCTGATTATTTTCAACGGATATACTTAACTTATGATTGCACTACCATTTTAAAATTCTGGAAACTAATGCGTGGGGAGAATTGACGAACTTAGTAGATTTACTCTGATACTTCCTGAGTCATTTTGAATAAATGTATTCATACATCATAGATGAACGTAATAACTCATTTTCCTATTAATATATGAAAACAGAGAATTCAAATAGCTTGGTCAAATTTCAAAATTATCTCGCAATTATTTTATTCTTACCTTGTGAACTATTTAAACTTATCTAGTAAACCTGTTAAACTATCTTATAAACTTTTTAAATTATCTTGTAAGCCTTGGTCACTTCTTAAAATTATATTGAATAACATACAATTTTTAATGGAAACCAAGCCGAATGTACAGCACAACTGTAATTAAATAATCTAATTCCTCAACCCCTCCTCCAATCCTAACACCTAAATTAGTTTTAAACAATATATTGACCAAATTTCTTTCACCGTCTAGCTCTTGACCGCGACTTTGCCCGAGCGGAAGTACTTTGTACCGAGCGGAAGTATAAGATAGAAAATATATCCCAATACTCCACTAAGTGCAGTATTTACTTTATCCTCCCACACACCTGGCGATATAACTTAATAATCGAATATAATATATATATTCTTCGAAAAAGCAAGCTCCATTACCAATGATTGGTATGACGCTATGCTGTATTTCAGCATCGTTTATTGTTTAAGATTTCTATAGTCAATTCATAAAGGATAAATTATAAACAAGTATTGGGAGGAATGGGCCTTGGTGCAGGACTTTTTGATGAAACTAACCCGTAGTTGTGTTGCTTGGGAAGGAAAACATTCCACGCTTAACCCGACGGCAATCGGATTCAAACTCATCATCCATCTACCACTGAGGCTATTTCACTGTATTGTCGGAATGTCTGTCGCAGGGATTCGAACCCGGTTCACTTCACTAGGGAAGCGAGTACTTTATTCCCTGAGCCAATATGGCTCGAAATCTAGTATTGCAGTAAATCGATTATTGATATTTGAAATGATTAAAATTTCCTCACAATGACTTGTATACAATGTCAAATAGCGAACTGGCAAAGTTTGGGTAGGCAGAGCATTGCCCGTGATACACTTACCTTTATTTCTATAAAAAAAACAAAATTAATCTAAATCAGTACTTAATGTAAAACTAACTATTCAACACTACTTAAATTATTAAGGCAACCTAGAAAGATGAATTTAAATTAAAACTCAACGTATAACTAATATTTTAACATTACTTAAATTATTACTTAAGACAACCTAACAAAGGAATACCGACTAAAGTGTTGCCAATAGATAAAGAAATAACCGAGTTTATGATGCCACATGAGAGAAATGTACATAGGTTATTAATAGAATATTTCCTTTCATTTATTGATGGTCCCTATAACTTAATACTTCATCTATTGTTAAATGAGGCTTAAGCATTTATTTTTAGAATCAAAGTGTTGAAGAGATCATTAAAATTCTCTTTATTTGAAAGTAAAAAATAAATTGTGTTAAAATCAATTTTTTAAATATTATGTTCAAAAGAAGAAAGAAAAAAAAACATAAAATTGTTAGCTTATCTTCGTAAATCCGTTATTTTGACACCTACGTATATCTCGAAGGTGAAAATATTTTCAAAAGTTAATAAAAAAATTTCCATAAAAAAAAGCTTTTATCTTTTTAATAACACCTTATTAAACCCCAATTTTTTTCGCGTTCAGTTACATAATTATTTTTGATAAAATTTAAGATTTTTGAAAGTATACTGAAATTCTTAAAATTTTCATAAAAAGCATTTTAACTACGTTTGCTTGCTGTGTAAGTTTAACATTTCTTGGATATTTTTAACAACTTATTTTTGTAATTTCAAAATAGTATTTGCATTGTTGCCACCGTTTAAGTTTTTGCAGATTTAGAAGTTTTTAATCGTAAATAAAAAACTCAAGATACGAGATAGAGAAAACTTAAACTTTTTTAATTCAAACAAAAGCTAACCAAAAACAAATTGTGGTAGAGGATTCATCAATTCAGCAAGTATTTTTGAGTTATTACACATTACATGAACGGGATTTGATACCTACTTTCAGTTGTCGGAAGATTTAAGAGTTTTGAATCGTAAATAAAAAGCTCCAGATACGAGATGGAGAAAACTTACACTTTTTTAATTGAATCAAACGTAAATTGTGGTAGAGGATTCTTCAATTCAGCAAGTATTTTTGAGTTATTACACATTACATGAACGGGATTTGATACCTACTTTCAGTTGTCGGAAGTAGAGCACTGTAAGTAGTAAAACTACTGTAGTCGCTACTTTATTCGTAGTCTGTAATGTAGTGGGCAACTTTTTTGAAATAAGTAGAGTAGTGAGATACAAAATAAATAGTCTTGTAGCTATTCTAATCAACTACTTTTAACGTTAGTTTAGACAAGAAACACGGTTCTAATCCTAGTAGTTTTTCTAATTTGATCGATACAAAACTTTGCTGGTTCATTAATGGATGCAATGAAAATGACCTGATTTCTGCAGCTGAGAATTAACAAAATTACATATTTGAAATTACGTTTTATTAATATTTAAACTAGCCATTACGAAAAATCGAAAATTAATCACTTTGGTCACTCCTCGTGCGAATGCACAAGCTGGAAACATCGATGTTATTTTAAAAGAAGGGAACGTATTTTCTATGTACTTAATTTCTTAGAGGAAATATAAGAGCATCAAACAATTAAATTGCAAGTGTTTGATAATTTTGCAGTTCTTATATTAAATATTCGGTGTCGAAAAATGCATAAAAAGGTTAATATGATGCATAAAAATGGTTAATATGATGCATAAAAATGGTTAATATGATGCATAAATGCATAAAAGGTTAAGCGAACAAAGTCGAAGAAAAAAAATGTTTTGGAATAACAAACTGGCTCATATAAACAGGAATAAATATTTCTTAATTTTTCCTTCATAAGCCAATTTTTTTATTCAAATCCATTTTGAACATTGGTGTAAATTAAGTTCTCTAGAAATTCCAAAGTAGTTTTTACTCACTACATTTTTAAAAAAAAACGTAGTTGTAATTGTAATAAACTACACAAATAATGTAGTTTTTCCGATCACTGCTTACTTTATTCGCGTTTCAAAATTAGATATTACGTGATTTTACTTTTTCCAGGAAATGAATAAACATTTTACCATTTCTTTATGACTTAAGTGAGCGAATGCCGCCATATTTGCGATGTAATAAATATTCCAAAAATTCGACCTCTTCAACTCAGGCGGTATTCGATTTAAATTGGATTTAAATTCGACCTCTTCAACTCTGAGCGGTATTCGATTGCTGATAAAAAATTTTAAAAAAAAACAAAAACAATATAGATTTTGTTTTAAAGAAAAGTTTTTAGCTTTTAGTTAAGGTTTAAACTTTTGAATCGGAAGCCTTCGGATTCAAATATAGTTAGAGTGAATTATATTCTGGTCGATCTAAAAATAATAAAATAAATGCTTTTAATATAGTAATATGGTATGGTATAATATGGTATGGTAATATGGTAATAATGATGGTATTTAATATAATAATGATGGTACCTAATATAATAATGATATTAATAATAACGATAACATTGATGATAATATTGATGATAATAATGATTATGATGATACCTGATATTGGTACTATCAATTTTTAAATTTTTGCAGTACAAACTCTGCTTTCCATTTTGTGAGTCTCTGTTTTCAGGTTTGCATTAAATTTTCTTTCGGATTAAGATTCGGAAATCTCCTCGGTTTGTTTGTTTTTTGAAGAGTATTCCTATATATTATTATTTTTAAACTGTGGCATTGGATTAAAACCTCTTGTTTAGCTCTGGACTAGTTCATCTGACACTATTTTTGTAACATAGGTCAGAGTTCATTACTTCTTCAAAGGGAATGAATGATCCTTTGGCATCATATATAAACACGCTACCTTTATCTGAAAGTAGAAATTCTAAACAGTTACCCTTAACATCCTATTGCTTTGTGTTCTATAATGAAGAAATTTCTTTATTATTCGAAACACAGAATGACGAATATCATCTCTAAGTTGAAGATGAAAATTATAAACAAGTTATTTATAACAAAAAAAAAACTCTGGTTAAGCTTCACATAATCCCGCATTTCTGTGTTTCCATCTGTGTTACACTAATAAAGTAACTAATTAAAATATAGTATGCCTGCTTACGTGGCATTATTATTGCTCTTTTCGTATAGTTAAGCATTAGGGCTTAAAGTAAAACGGAAAACTGCTAGTTAAACCATCTCATAAATTATTTTCGACGGGACTTTATTACTCTTACTATTCTTAATTATGCACTATTTATTTTTTCAGGGATGAAAGAAACACCTTATATATTGATGTTATAACTGTTACAGTAACTTGTCAGTCAGGGATATTTTAATCTTCCTAAAAATAAGTTATAATGAAAAAACGTTTTTTTTTACCTGTTTTTGTTCTGTTTTGCTTTGATATATACATAAGTTTTTTACACTAAAAGAAGGGTAACATTTCAGGTTCCATTCCAAGCCTGCATCACATCTCTCCAACGTATGTTCCCGTCATGGGATATTTCAAGATGAATGGGAAAAGGGCCATTTAGGCCTCAGATGCCCAGTTCTACAACAACAAAAGAAAAAGAAGGGTAACTTCTTATCCAAATAAGGACCAACAACCCTCGTATTTTGTAATAATATTTCAGAATCTCCTTGTATCTCACAAAGTTAACCTTTTTTTTTAACTCAGATTTACACTTGATTCCATATACAGACAATACTGAAATAGTCTACAAAAATTAAAGAAAATATTTTAATGCCAGCATTATACCTAGCAAAGCCTTTTTTTACATAACCGTCTTTAAACAGATAATTCAATTTTGGATTTTCGACTACTAATGTTCAACTCCGTAGACTTATAATTTTGAACCCAATCCAGAAGACAAGGAAGCTCCTGGATTAAGTACTGGGAGAAATTCAACTTCGTGGAGGCCTTTTTGATGGAACTAACCCTCATTTGCGTTGCATGGAGAGGGAAACCACGCAAACCACTCACGGTTAGTCTGATGGCAAGGGGACTCTAATACATGATTCGTCCACCACTGAGAATATTTTACATAAGCACCGAAGTCGGTGCGAGCCGGGTGCGGAATCCGTAACTAACAGTAACAGCTGGGATTCAAACCTGGTTCAATTCATTGGAAAGCAAACGCTCTATCCCCTGAGCCACCACGGCTCAGCAAAGTCTTTTTTTTCTCTTTTATATATATATATATATAATCGTCGTTGAACAGCCGACACAATTTTATGGGTTTACGACTACTAATGTTCAACTCCGTAGCCTTGTAATTTTGAACCCAATCCAGAAGACAAAGGAACTTCTGGATCAAGTATTGGAAGAAATTTGCCTTCGTGGAGGACTTTTTGATGGAACTAACCCGCATTTGCATTACATGGAGAGGAAGACCACGAGAACCTCTCGCGGTTAGTCGGACGGCAAGGGGACTCAAACCGAATGCGGAATTCGTATCGACCAGCCATCGCCGGGATCGAACCCCGGTTCACCTCATTGGAAGGCGAATGCCGCAAAGTCTTTTTGTAATAAATAAAGAGCAGAACAGTATTTTTAATTAATTGTAGCAATCGTTACTTAGTAATATCTCCTTCACTTCAGTTTTATAGCGCTTATTATTTATCCTCTTATAAAACCATAACCCATGTTTAGAAAAATTCCTGTAAATCATTAATTTAGTCAGAAAACTTAATAGATCTAACTATAGATATTACAGAAAAAGCAAGCTCTTATTAATGAGCATATAAACAAAGGATTATTTTCATAAAAATATATAGTTTTTTTTTAAAAAAAAAAGAACATCTAGTTTTTTTTAATTTTGATTTTTTATTGAACTACACACACGTTTGAAAACACACGTTCCTACGTAACGAAATGTAATTAAAGAGATTCTCCAAATCACTACTCGTTTCCCTGTTGGCGAAAACAGCCATCGCGTTGATACTTGATTATCGAAACAAGTAAGGATGTTCACAACTATTAAATTATTGCCACTGGCGAGAAAGTTCAAATAAATGGAGCTACAATCAATGATTTGATGATTTGTGGGATGAAATAAATCAATTTGAAAGATGCCTGCTAGGCTATTTGGAAACGAATTGATTTCGAGAAATCAACGATTCTCTTTCTGGAACAGTCGTCATTTATACAGATAAAAAAAAAGAGTGAATTAAATAAAAAAGAAAAAAAAGTATTTTTGTCAAAAATTTGAACCTAATTATTTGTTACCTTTTTTACCAAAGTCTAATTATTATGAAAGGAATTCGATTTGGCTTAGGTTAGAAGCCTAATTATTATAAAAATATTTTATCCAAAAATTAATTCATGCAAAAAATCAATTTTTATAATTAGTAATAACTCATCATTATTTAATATTTTAAAAATCGAAAAATAAATAATTTTTCATTATTTTAAAAAACACGTTATGTTCATTGACATATTGCGTAATTTTAGAAGATTATTATTCATTCATTAATTTATATTCATGATCAAAAATTATTTTTTTTTATCTTGCAATAAAAAAAAATTAGCATAAAATTAATACATTTTTACAACTTTTAAAATTACTTTATATCAAATGCACTTTTATAGCACTTTAAGAAGCGAAATCTGAAGCATTCGAAAAAAGAGATACACTGTACATTAATTTGTGCTACATTTATTTGTGTACAATTATTTCTTAGCTTGTTAATTAGGTAAAGTTAATTTATTACCTGAAATTAATTTTGAATTACAAAGATAATTCTAGATAAAAAATCCGTTTTTATTATTATTAATTATTATTTAATTTATAGTTGCAATATGTTAATCTAATTTATAATAAAACACATTGCGCTCTTCAAGGGGCAAACATATTAATATTTTTATAACCATTAATTAATTTATAATTAATTGAAAAACTTTTGAATTGTTAACTAAATAAATTTTTACTTCATTATAAATCATATCATATTAAATAACATATTGCCTTATTTTTTAAAATTATTAATCGTTCAGTATTATAGAGTTAATCAATGATTGTATAACTATTCTATTGTAAAAAAACATATATTTTACATTAGTTTAAACTATACTATATTTAATGTCATGTTGCTGTATTGTAAAGGGACAAAAATCTGAATATTTCAAAAAGAGAGAGAAAAATAGCTTAATAGTTCGAGAAAATTTTTTGAATGCTGCACTTAAATATCTCTTATCAGTGTATCTCTCTAAATTTTAATATTACAAAAGTTTGGTAAATTGGAAGCCTTTTCATTCAACATTTTAACTAAATCAAGCTTATTTTTTTCATTTAATATGTAAGCGAAAAAAATGAACAAAACTAATTTTGACTTTTTGAAACTCGTTTATCTAATAATTATTTCATGCAAAATTGAATTTTTATGATAATTAATTATTATTTCAGATTTAATTTATTAGTGGCAAATTCTAATTACTAAATAAATTTATTTGTACATCATTTTAAACTGCGTCATGATTAACGACATATTGTGTTAATTTTGAATGGCAAAAATCTGAATCTCTCTAAAAGTGAGAAAGAAACTTAATATATTCTGAAAGAGTACAACCTTCCTAACTTTAACTTATTATCATCTACGCTGTTAATTAAAATATTTATTGTTTTTTACGGTTTACCACTTAAATCATTAAGATTGCGTGTTTGTACGTGATAATTTTCCAGACTATATCAGCAGGTTGCTCTTAACACTTTCATCACGGCAATGGCGTGCTTTTGTCCCACCGGCAAAGCAAAAATATCTTCAAAAAGATTGCGCTATATCAAAAAGCTTTATTTCCTCATCAATCGAAAGAAATTTTCGTTTACTCTTGTTTTTTCTTTCGAAAAGCGTAACAAATATATAAAACATACAAGAAACGTAGTAAAAGTACAAAGCAAACCTCACTGTTGCGAAAACTGAGCAAAAGCTCTTGAGTTGTACTCCTAGTACCCTCTATAGAAGAAATTTTGTATAAAGAAAATTGTATCATGGACTGAACTGCGCTAAAATATTGATCAATAAGTCCTGAACATGCTGCAATAATATAGAAGAAAAAAAACTTTTGAAGAGGACAGGTTATCTCGTCTTTAGCACGCAGCGAGTATTCCTGGTAGACGAGTTATCGCGTCTTCTAGAAACAAAATATCTCTGAAGTATTGTATCTCCAAATTTGTAATTAGTGCAAAATGTTTGGTGAATGTCAGTCGACTTTTAGAATAAATGTTATTGTATTATTTCAGTCTTTTTTAATATTTAATTCTGTTTACAACAAAGCTTCCAGTGAACCGCTAAAATTATTTACCTAGTAGTAAATTTACGTGTAAATTTGTATTTTAAAATTTGTATGTAAAATATGTTTCGTGTTTGAAAACACGGTTCAACAATAGTTCGGTGACTCAGATATATACATAGCAATATGATACTTATTGCTTAAAAATATCTCTGAAGTATTGTATCTCTAAATTGTAATTATTGCAAAATGTTTGGTGAATGTCCATCGACTTTAGAATAAATCTTATTGTATTAGTTTAGTCTGTTTTAATATTTAATTCTGTTTACAACAAAGCTCCCAGTGAACCGCTAAATTTATTACTGGTAGTAAATTTTGTACCATAAATGTGTTTCGCGTCTAAAAACACGATTCAACAATAATTCGGTGACTCAAATGCATACATAGCAATCTGATGCTTATTGCTTGAAAATTATATAAATGGTTGCGAAATGGGGTAAATTTATAATTGTTGTGGCATAACTGTCATCATTTACGCATAATCCCTAAAATTTTGTTTTGTACTTAAAACTGTGGTAAAATGTATGTATTCTGCTTTATTTTATGATTTTGATCAGCACTGCACATAAATAAATTAAGCATGTGTTTAAGCTCCTGCAAACTAAAAAATATATTTCTGTACCTGACTGATTCAATTTTGATTTTACTACTGTTCTTAAAAATCATCCTCGAAAAGTTGGCAGGTATGCATTGGGGACTTACTTTTAGTTGAATACTTTTGATTAACTATTCATAGCTCTATTAATAGCTTATATTAACTAAATATAAATAAATGAAATATTTTAACTACCACATTTTAATTATAACTTTTTGTTTTATATAATAATTTTTTCTGAACACTTATTACATTAATTAGTTCTAAGACGCAATTTCATTAATACCGACGATTGTTGGTATTTAATAAATAAGTAAATTATTAGGATTTTTTTTTGTTACTATATTTAGCGGTAGCATTGCATACCCTGCAACTGCTACGGAATTCCCGAAGTTTCAGAAATCTTCTTTTCAGACGGTAGCAAAATTAATGTCTTAATATTTAAAAAAAATTAATTTTAGCGTAACTTGTCCACTATTACTTATAAAAGTGCAGGCATGGCTAGATTCTTAAGTTCTGATAAAAGTTTTATGAGAGATCCATTTGCTTTAAAAATTTCTACTTTGGTTCGCTACCACTAGAAAGAATTATTTTCAAAATCCTCATAAGTTAAAGGGTATGATTATATGTAAAGTTCATCAGGATTTCACTCACGAATTAATTTCACGAAATCTATTAGCACATCAGTTATACAGTCAAGCAAAATAACCAGTTAAGTTTTTAATATATCTTTTTCTTTAATCCTTACCTTGCTGAAAGTGTGACAGTGCATAGTTTCATTAAGATATAAAAAAACTCTTAAGCTATTTAGCGTGAACTAAATAATACTTCTGATTACCAGCTACCACTAGAGAATTTCACGAAATTTATTGGCACTTTAGTTTTACACTTAAAAACAAAAACAAAAAAAATGTTCATATCTCCACAAACACTGAAGCCAAGTTTACGAAATTTTATTACTGCAAATAGTTAACCAGAGTATACTATAATAATCAGTTATTGCAAATAATAACTAAAGTAATCTATAAAAAAGTTACTGACGTATTGCTATATTTTCTATCATAAGATATTCAAAAATACTTGTTTTTCATTCGCAATTTATTACCAGTTTTTCAAACTTCTAAAAACTTTTAACTTTATTAATAAGCTTGAGAAATTAATCCACATATACATCATTAATCTAAACACATATACATCATTGGGGGAGGGGGGAACAGTTACTCATACTAGGCTAAATGGTTAAATTTTGCCAAACTAATTTTTTTTGTAATAGACTTTTCTACTTTTTCTTATATATGTTATATTTTTGAATTTTTTAAATTCATAAAATTAGCTATAGTTTAATAAAATATAATAACAAAATAAAAGAATAAAATTGAAAACATAAAGTAAGCTATTCTAATGAAATATTCTAAATTTTATGCAACTTTTTTTAACGCAATTGCATACCTGCCAACTTTTAATCTCTTCCATTATAATTTTTCCCAGTGGTTGTAAAATGGAATAAGAATTTCAATTGTGAGCAAAAAAATACACTGTATTTGATAAAGTTTTAGCTGACAACCATGATAGTAATACATATTAATACATATGCTTAATTTTTTTAAGAATAGTGGTGATCAAAATCATTTTTAATTAAATTTTATAAAAGAAAAAATAGTATATATTTACTACCACTTTAAATATAAAAATAAAATTTTACGCCAAATGCGTAAAAGTTGGCACGTATGCAATTGTTTCGAATTGAACGATTTTCAAAGTGGGTTAAATATAGAAATTCTTTACCAAATGGGGTAAATTTTTAACAACGCTATGTTGTTAAGTTACCTACTTAAGTGGAACTAATATAAAGGCTGCTGCCATCTAGCGAGAAAGTTTAATACTTCTAAAAGAAAACATAATAATTTGAAACTTAGTTCATCGTAAAAAAATAAAAAAAGAATCTAGGATCAATAGCGAAACAACCAAACCTACACATTCCGTACACATCATCTAACAGATTATTAGAACGCTTTTTCTTTTTGAGAAGACCGATCGATTTGTGCCTGAGTCTTAATTTTTTTCTTTTTATCTTTATTCACATTTTTGTTCTCCATTTGCCTTTGAGGGGTAAAGAAAAAAGTAAATAAAAGAAGAATCAGTGAAAGCGCGATCAACTTAAAAGAAAGAAGAAGGTGTCACGGTAAAACGTGGTCAATGTTTTGTCGGGCGATGAAAAGAGGAGCTTCATAACGGATTCCAGTCAGGTTTCTTATCCTATCAAACGTAGAGCGGGGGAAATACCATGGGAAAAAAAGCTACTCTCTGCTTCAATGTCGTGGCGTTTTATTCGGGGATGATATAAAAAAGGCGTAATTATTAACACATCGATCCTCTCGTTTCCAGCATTTCAGTATCTATTATTTAGCGTTATTTAGGGACGATATAAAAAGTGAAAAATAATAGATTGTTTTTATTGGAAGCGATAAGGAACAGTTTCAAATTTATACTCGGGTTTTTTATCCTACAAACAGCAGAGCGGGGGAAATATCATGGGAAAAAAGCTACTCTCTGCTTCATTATCTTGACGTTTTATTCGGGGGTGATGTAAAAAATGCATAAATTATTAACGCATCGATGCTTTTATTTCTAGCATTTAAATATTATTTCGTGTTATTTTGAAAAATAATAGAAATTATGGAGATTTCGCACTTTTATGGTAGTTTCCGTACGCAAGATTAAAGCAACTACGCATGCGCGCGTTTATTTTAGACGCTACACATCTTTACGTTATGTTGGCATGATTTACGCTACAAAGACAAAGCTGCAAGCGCACTGTTTATAGATGTTAAATGCTGTCTTCTGTTTAAGCCTACCTTTGAACTGAAACATGGGCATGAAATACGAATTTGAAGAAATGCATCGATGAAATTTATAAATGAATAGTGCGATATTACAACAATTGGTTGATTCGATTAAAAAATTTATAATATTATTGGTTTTTGTTCAAACATAATGGTAGCATAATTGCACTAGTTTCATAAGAAACTACATATATTTTTGCTATATTAAAATTATATTTATTAGAACTATACAATTTAGTTAAAAAAAAGTTAATTAATCAAGTTCAATAATGTATTCTTTTTTTAAATATTAATATTAATTAAAATAAGCTGCATTCTTTGTCGCTAAATTTATCAAAATCTGTAATCTACCAAATTTTTCTGCTCACGAAACCGCAGTTAAAGCATCTTGAATCGTTTGCCAAAGCTTTAAAGAGATAGTCTACGTCCATTGTAATTGATTGATTTGATTTTGTGGTCAAAGTTAAAATTATATTCCACTACATTAGCATTTTTAACTTACGGATTTTTGCAAAATCTCTGATTTTCACTTACGTAAGTTTGATATTTTTTCACGGGCGCATGCGCATTTCACAAGAAGTGCGCATGCGCAATTATTTGAAATCTTACGTACGGGAGAGTACGGAAGCTAACGTAAATTTGCAAAATCTCCCTATTGTTTTTATTCGAAGGTATAAGGGACAGTTTCAAAATATACTCCGGTTTCTTATGCTACAAACAACAGAACGGGGGAAATATCATAGGAAAAAAGCTACTCCCTGCTTCAGTATCTTGGCATTTCATTCAGGGATGATGTAGAAAATGCATAATTATGAACACATCGATTCTTTTATTTCTAGCATTTAAGTATTATTTCGCATTATTTACTAATGAGTGAAAAATAACAGAAAAGTGAAATATAATAAAGATTATTTTTATTGAAAGCAATAAGGGACACTTTCAAAATTATACTCAGGTTTCTTATCCTACCAGCAACAGAACGGGGGAAATATCGTAGGAAAAAAGCTAGTCTATGCTTCAGTATCTTGGCGTTTTATTCGGGGATGATGTAAAAAATGCATAACTCCTAACATATCGATTCTTTCTTTTTTTTTCTCTAGCATTTCAGAATTATTTCGCGTTATTTTTGGGATAAAAAAGGAACAATAATAGTGATAGTTTTTATTCGAAACGACAGTTTCAAAATTAGGTTACTCAGGCCTCTTATCCTACAAAGATATATTTTAGAGCATACCGAAATAGGATATATTTACTCACTTGTACATGTTTGGCACAGGAATGGGGGAAATACTATGGGAAAAAAAGCTACTCTGTGCTTCACTATGTTAATGTCTTATTCGGAGATACTGCAAAATATTATGTGGAAAATTATTACGCAATGATCTCCTTTTTTTCTGGGATTTAAGCATTATTTTACGTTATTTAAGGATGATATAAAAAGTTTGTGGAGTGATTAATAGGGGACAGTTTCAATATAGCACTCAGGGGAAAATACCTTGAGAAAAAAGCTACTCTCTGCTTCATTATCTGTGTTTAATTTGGAGATGATGTAAAAAATACAAAATTGTTAACACTTCAATCCCTTCATTTCGAACATTTTCTAAGTATTATTTCGCATTTGGTTGCTACTAGTAACTGATTGATGCATTTTCAATAGGCAAATAAGTGAAGTGGCGTCAGCTTAGACATCTCTACAACGTTATGTTTTAATTTATTGAAAAGAAGAAGGGGAAAAAAAAGAAACCGAGAAATAAAATATTCTAAAATATAAAAATATTCCAAAATAGAACTAAAATGAAAAATGTTAATGTTATCATGAATATGAGAATATATTTAAAGGGACCCCACACGTGGACCCAAGCAAGGCGTCACGAACACCAGAGGCACAGGTTCACGAATTCAGAAGCCCACGCCAGATTACAAGTGACTACAAAAGGTCGTTGTGGTGAACCACCTAATAAGTGACCTTAAGGCAAGGTCACAATCGGGACCCATTCGTCTGCCTTACATTTACGTCGTCGATTTTTGTAATCTTGTTATGCCGGTCTTATCTTTATTTATTTATTTATTATTATTTTTTTGTTGTCTTCTTTTCTTATGAACGCTGTTTATTTTTCTTACTTTATCTTGATCTTATTTACTTAGATGCTCGTAAAGCAACAGACTGAAGCCAACGGCGAAACAAAATGCTCCGTTGCAAGTTTTTAGTACACGTTTTTAACATTAGCAGAAGCAGGAAAAAATAGTTTTTATCCAAATATGTTCATCAACTTACGTAAGGCACAGCAAGGAAATTAAATAATTTACAAAATCGTTATAGATTGAGTTAATTCGGTGTTTTATTTGAGTGAGTCTGTTATATCGTGGGTAAATTAAATATTATGGTTGCGAAACAAATTATTATCACCAAATATTCACAATGTATTGCCGTGATGGAAAGGGTGGTTCTTATAAATAAAGATTTCGGAACTATATAGTGAAAAGCAACACCCTCTCCAAAGGTGTCACATCAAATTGTTTTAAGATACGTTTTTTTTACAAATTTTCAGAATGTCCGCTAGTGTACTTCTCGAAAAAAACATCTTACTACCCTAATAGAGATCGTGTTTTTCACCCAAAACACACTCCTTCACAATTTCGAAATGTGGGTTATCATTATATTGCCCCAACTCCTTCAAATGAAGCCAGGATACATTTACGTTCCATTATATGGGTTGCTTAATTCACACGATTCAATTTTTTTTTTTTTTAGTTTTAAAAAAATTACATATTCAAGTTCAAGTTTCAAGTTCTAACATATAAATATTTTAGAGCAATAATATCTTACAGGTAAATTTGATTGAAATGAAACTCTCATAAATATCTCATAAAACTCTCATAAAATAATCATGATATAAATATCTCATAACATAATCATAAAACAATTCTCATAAATATCTCAGGTAAATTTGAATAAAATAAAACTTAATAGGAGGGAGGAGGAATTACTAAAATGGAAATCTTGAATAACTTTCTTATTTTTTGGCCAAACTTTCTCTGCGAGATATCGTAAATTTGTCTCACTTCCATGTGCAGTTGCATTATCACACTCTAAATACTTTAACAGAAAATTTGTAAAAGAAGGTTTTTAAGGTGCAAAAGTAACTTTCGAATTTTCTTTTTACTTTTTTTTTAAACATATTTTATTTTCAAAATTTTAACTGAAGGTAATAATATGTTATAAATGATGCTGTATTTTTTTAAATCTTTTTTCTTACTAATTCTTGCTCCGTATAGTTTCGCATGCTTTGAATGGAATTTTTCATTTATAAGTTAGCATTTTTAGTTCTGTTTTCCTTTTTAAATCGCAATGATATCAGACCAATATCAACAGAAATTAAAACTTCTGTTATACATTATATTAATAGAGTGGAAGTTGCTTATGGATTTGGTATATTATAATCGTAAACATTTCATTTCCAGAAGAAGAAAAAAAAACATTTCTCAAATATCAAGGAAGAAATCAACAAAACTTGCATTGTCTGTCAGTAATAGAACTAAGTATCAGAACTGCATCACAATTCGCATTTAAAGCTGACATTTCAATATTTTTGCTTGATAAGATTTAAAAAATTCAAATATTTATCATATGAACTATATTGAAAACCGTTTTTCAGGTGTATTGATTTGCGTTGAAGATGCCTTTTTTAGTATTGTGAAATGCTCTGTTGCAAATTAATATTTTGATTAATAAATGTCGTTATTTATCCTCCTATATGGCTTAGATTGAAATTAATGTCATTTTGACTTTAGATATATACCTTTCTAAATTATAATAAAAAACTACTCAACAAGTTATCAAGATTGTCTAAACAAGCTTTACTGCTTGGCTTCACTAGCCCCGTGTAGTGCGGTTGGTGAGGACAAAAAAAAAGAAATTTTTAACAAAAACATTATTATGAAAAAAAATTAAGTTAAGATATAGACAGTAATGCAATAAAATGTCCGAATTATTAAGAAAAAAATACTTCAGGAGTTAAGAATTCCATTAAAAAAGCTTTTTTTTTTGTTGACAAATTTGGAAAAAATGCCCATAGTAGCCTCCTTCAATCCTACGTACATTGTTAAAATTAATGAAATTTCTTTTTTAACGATGGCAACGAAAAACTGCGAAAAAAACAAGGCATATTTTTGAATTCAATTAATACAATATTCAGATGCGAGGATAAGCGGATGCAATAAAGATGTTACCGTTTAAATATAATTGGTGCGATTTTGAGCAGGAAGCAGAGCAAATATGAAAACTGAAAAGCGTACTATTAATGTAAACAAACAATAACAGATCCTTATTTTTGTTAAAATCGCTCTCATTTATTTATGCAGGTTTCTAAATAATTTAAAGCTAGATATTTTATTTTTAATAATATATTAGTTATCAGTTTTAGTTATTTATGTAGGTCTCCCTAACAAGGAATCTTATATTTCTATAGCGTTATATCTCTGAACTTCCAAATTTACAATTCTGTAAAGGGAAAATTTTAAAATCTTTAACTTTTGCGTTACTTGCGTCGTCCTTTGGAAAGAAAACTAGACATAAAAGGTTAAACGTTTAAAAAGTAACTTGAAAAAGAGAGTTTCTTACGAAGAAGTAAAAGAAGAAAAGTCTTCATATTAAATATTCCACTATCGAATTTTCCTAAGATCCGTACACCCTGCTTTTAAATTTTTGTAGCAAAAAGTCATAAATTGTTATTCAATGAAACGTGTTAATCCTTACCAGGATAAAATAGTAATAATGACAAAACATTTCCTATTGGCGAACAAGATATAATTCCACCAAATAAGGGAAAAGTAGTTTATTAAAACAAACATATAACAATTAACATTTTGAGCAAGGCCATAAAGATTGCTCATTACTCTGTTTTTTTAAGAGTGTTCTTGGAACAGGTCACAGATATGTATTCCGAGGAAAATTAGATCAAAACCTGAGGCTGCAACATGAACTCAGAGGACGGCTGCGGTTACAGTTCGTCGCTTCTCATTCTTTTCCGGAAAAGTAGGATGCGTATGAGGAAAGCAGAGAAAACGGAACGGTAAAGATTCCAAATGAAAATTTTAGTTCCATATTAGTGTTATCCCAAAATCAAATCACGTGATCAAGAGGAATGGTGTAGAAAAACACGTTTAGATTCAAATGAAAAGCAATTTAGAAAAATAGCCTTGTTTAGTTTTAAATTAGTTTGTTAATAATAAAACCGTGACATAATCTCAGAATAAAAGATGTTGAGATATGATGAAAATCGTTTTGCAATTTTTCAGAGAATAGGAATTATTTCTTTCTGGAGAAATGACATGAATCTTACTACTACACGATCTGATTATCTAACTTTTTTTTCTTCTTTTTGTTTGCCCTTTATTTTCCGATCCTTTCTTGATTTGCGGATTTTATATTTGATTTAGCGAATCCACACTTATTCATGTGTCGTGATTGTTAACAAATCATTATAACTGATTGCTGGTTAGAATTCGACTCAGTCAATTCCATAAACAAAATCAGTTAAATCTATACAGCATGTCTCAATTCACTGATTTTGACGAGAGAATCAGAGTGATCAATACAATTTGAAGCAATGCTCATGAAAAACTAAAAAAAAAAAACTGGTAGTGAAAGTTTTAAAAGAACATTCGAAATCTCATAGCTTTACCTTTCCAATTATTTAACCCATTCGTCTCATTTGATGTGCAGACACGTCACCCATAGTTTTCATACAAATGAAAAGTGGTGGTCAATATATTTTGCAATTAATTTATTTCAGAAAGAAATAATGTATTTTTAAGCATCATATCTTATAAATGGTAATGTATTTAGCGTAGGTAGTAAGTAATAAACTAAAAAAAAATCCCATAATTTTTAGTCAACAACTTGGGGCTAGTTTTAAAGTTGGATGTCTCCTTTCAGTTTGCTATTTAAATAAATTGGGATCTAATGGGTTAAAAAATTTTTTTATCTGTTTGAAAACTCTTCCAGGGATTTAAAATGCCAACTTGTTCCGCTTTGAAGAAAATTTTTTTATAGTGCTAATAGAATTAATGTTTCAACGTTGGACTCTTTGCTTAGTAAATTTGAGTTAGAGTTATTTTACACACCACTACATTTAAATAATTCAAAAATTTATACAAAATGCTACTTTTCATCGTGGCATGTATACTCAGATATGACTGTAAATTTACAGAGGTTCCATAGCCAACACTCGAATCTTTTCTATGCTAAAGCCATTTAGTCTCAGCCATTATACCAGTTCATCAGACAAGGGAGAGTGAGATGCCCGCTTCGCGGTCAGGCACTCTGCTACACCATATATCAAGTCAAGTAATCGTGGCATGTTATCCCTTAGGGTCTGATCAGGGTAAGCTAATCCCTGTAACTTAAGTGTAGAGAGCAACCCGAGTCTCTACTTTAACAGAACCACATATACACACATCCTCACATTCCTTTAACTCGCCCCCTTTTTGTATGTATTCCCAAACTGTAAGTACTGTAAATATTTATTAGTGTTTATTTTCCTATTGTACTTTAATTTTACCTTTCTTCATGTACTTTTTATAACTTGTAATTTTGTTATTACCTAATATTGGCAAAGTGCCATTTTTTCTTTTTTATCTCACAAAATCCATTTTGTTCCCAAAAACTTTATTTTTGTCATGTATGTTTCTTAGTCTAATTTCAGGATGAATGGGAAAAGGGTCGTAAACTCTCAGACGCCCAGTTTCATTACAACGAACGAATCTTGGCATGTTGCAAAGGGCCGTAAGGCCTCAGACGCCCAGTTCCACTACAACGAAGGAACAATCTTGGCTTGTTGATTCTTGCATTTTATGTAATCTGTCTCTTGTTTTTACTTAAGTTCTCATTACAGGATGAAAGGGAAAAGGGCCATTATTGGCTTCAGGAGCCCAACTAGACCAACCAGACCAGATCTTGGTATGTTGCGGGGCCGGTATAATCTGGCTGGTAGAGCGTTGGTCCCATATCTAAGCTTGTGACTGGAACACGCCAAATCAACCTGAGTCTCAAAGTCCTCCAGGTTCTTATTGCGAAACAATACATCTGAGGGTACTATATCAGAGATGGACCGTGCTCTGTTTCAGGTCAGAATTACATTCTGCGGATGGATAGTACAGAGATGCCAACTGCTCCGGATTCGAATATTCTTAAAAAAACTGTTGAGAACTACAAGCCAAAATTATTTGCAAATTTTCTATTAATGTCACCAACTCTTTGAAAGGCTTAATTGTTACAAAGTGGTGTATCACATAAGTTTTTGAATTATTTAGAAGTAGTGTTGAGTAAAAACTGTACAAACCAAGAATCATACATTGAAAGACAACCACACTAAAATATTTATCTGCTGTCTGGCGCAAGTTGGCATACGTGATGGTGGGTAAATGTGTCCTCTCTGTAAAACAGGAAGTGGACGTATATATGCTGTTTCCGTATCATCTTCAGGGATGTCTCCCAGACCCTCACCAACAGCCCATTGCGCAGCTCTAGTGTGACGTAAATACCGTACCTAGTTACAATATATCGCAATAATTTCGAAAAATTAAACAAAATAGTGCCAGTTTAATTTTTAATTCTCTTACAATTTAATAAACTTTTGGCTGAAAAGCGGAGCAGTTGGCGCATTCCTGGTTTTCAGTCCTGAGAATATTTAATTGAAAATGTAAAGCAGTGAGTTTTCGAATATCAATTTTGAAACTTTACTACCCCTTACTAGTTTTGACAATTCTTTAGTTTTTCGGAAACTATGTTTGGCTCATGTTTATATTATGTGATGTTCGAACTCATTGATACAGATCGATTCACTGATTCCACTTATCTCTTGATTCGTTCTATCCTATTTTAATCAAAAACTTATTTTCTGAGATTTGTTGATGAAGTATTTTTTGCTAGAAACTTATCTCTAAATTGTATTTATTTACCTTGTAATTAATGACAATAAGCATTACTCACAAATCATCACCCATGCAGTTTAGAGATCAATTTAGTTTTACGATATATACATAACTATCTGCATCTAAACAATTTAATCATATTCATCACCCATACCTTAATTCCTAATTTTGAAGCAGGATAGGCAAAATTGTAATTTCAACGCAAAATTATAATTAATTCAAGCGCAATTAACTTCCATTTCATTTCGTTTTATTTGTGTTGATTATAGAACAGAAATGCCAACTCTCTTGGGGGTATTTTTCGGTAGATTTCATATTTAAGTTTAAATTTAAAGTAAAATGCATGATATTTCATTTTTGATTTAATAAACTCAATTTAAATGCTCCTTTGACTATTCTGAGTTATCTCGGGTTCGTATATATTGTAATTATTCCCGAAGCAGTATGATTTATTTTTATCTCATTTATTCAATTTATAGAGCTTTCAGATTCATTGGTGTAGTAATTGAACTTAAACTTTTATTGTTAGCAGCAGTTTTACATTTCTAGTAATTTCTAATACATTTAAAATGAGTTTTCCCGGACGCGAATTGACAAAACATACCGTAGATTGCAAAGGGTTGGCGAAAATTTCTATTGGCGTTAAAGGAGCGTTCTCGCAAATCGCCAAACAGCTGTGTGCTTATGATTTTGTTTTGTTTTCGGTATCGCATAACATTCAACAAGTTAGATATGGGTGCGACATTTCAATTAAGCGGGTCTTCATTTGATTCTTCTGCATCAAATAAAATATAAAGCGTATTTTTTTGTTATAGCGCCGACATAATCGTTTGTATCTGTTGACTAAATTGTGTTTATTAGCGTTTTTTAAAAGGTCGTAATAGAACTAAGATAGAAAAATTACACATTATTACATATTCTATAGTTTCATAACTTTCATTAAATGTATTTCGAGTAGTGANGGAGTAAAAACTGATAACAATAAATTTCATTTTTTAGTTTTTTTCCGGGAATAATAAAAATCCATAACTACCAATCGTTTTTAACGGATGCAATTTTTATATTGAATTGCTTCTTCGCCGTGATAAATTTCCTTACAGTGAATTGTTATTGTTGAGAATAGATTAACTCCTCCCGAATATTATCTAATATTGAAATAGTTTTTCTACCAGTATTTCCTCTTTTCCCGTACCAGTATTTTCACTTTTCCCGGAGTGAACGTGTTAAACTAACAATAGCTAAAATAAAAGCAAAGTAAGTCTGTTAAATCAGCAATGCTTACATTTAAGTTACCGTTTTTTATTTATTTACGCTCTGATTCTGATTTTGTAAGAATGCTTTTAGGGATCACCCGTCCCCAAGGGGTTAATAAACTCAATTTAAATGCTCCTTTGACAATTCTGAGTTATCTCGGGTTCATATATATTGCAATTATTCCCGAAGCAGTATGATTTATTTTTATCTCATTTATTCAATTTATAGAGCTTTCATATTCATTGATATAGTAATTGAACTTAAAACTTTTATTGTTAGCAGCAGTTCTACAATTCTAGTAAGATGTAATATATTTAAAATGAGCCTTCCCTGACAGAGGACACGGCGTCGGAAATATTTAAAGTCTTTGTAGTAGACGTTTTGTTTAAGTCCCTTTAAGAATGAAATTTATAGAAAAAAAAAGGGAAAGTAGGTTGGTAGTTTGCAGATATTACGAACTATTTCAATCAGCAAAATATGCACACATGTTTTCTCAACAATTTAGCCATGTAAGCGGCATGTTGTATGGGACAATTGAGGTGAAACCCTGGCGGACAACAGTCAACGAATTCCTTGATAGCCAGTTTTACAGCACTTTTGGATTGTTTTCCTCTTAAAAAGTTTTCCCTATCTAAAAAGAATTGGTAGTCAGCCGAGGCTAGGTCTAGTGAGTGCGCAGACTGCCGAGGAAATTCACAGTCATTAGTGTAGTGTGTGGTTTTACAATGCCCTATAATAAGACAGGAGACGATCTGTTGGCCTATATTAGACTCAGCCAATATATTAATTTTTGGATCCCTTCATCCAGTTACTCACAATTTATTTTTGTTATGACTGATGTGTCTGTTTTTATATAATCATTATAGATTGCACTTGCACCAGATCAACCAAACACTCATCATTAGTTTTTTATGACTATTTGGTGTGTGTTTTGGTGATTTATTCTTGTTTAACTATGACTTAGTCAGCTAATTCTAGAGCTAAATATAATATTATTGCTTCGGACGCCGCAGTTTCATGTAAGAACTCGTACTACATAGAAGTGTTACTTTCCGACCCTTACTTTTTCCTTAAAACTAAGTTTTAAAATTAATATTTTCAATAAGTTTTAGAGATAGAGATTTTATCCCTCTGCTGGCGAAATATATAACTTTTCAACAAAAGGGGAAAAAGTGCTAAATATTTGCATATCTTCAATCTACATTCAATCTTGACGTCCTAATAAAATAACAATATTAAAAAAAATTTTGCTTAGGTCAACAAAGAAAATGTTTATTTTAGTTATTTTCTATTAAATAATTAAAAAAATTCTCCCTTATAAAATTAATTGGGTAGACTATATTTGAGGGTGCCCTTTGATTCTCGCCAAGTTGTGATCGCGGTTGACGCCAAGCTGGGTGATGTTGAAACCCAATCGTGATTCTGATTGGTTTAGATACTAGACTTATTTTTAAATACTCAACGGTACATGTAATTTCAGAGGTCCGTTAGTTCTATGTTGGATACCGGCTGGTAAGGTTACTTTTTCTTCTGGTCAATAAGATCGAAGGTATGTGGGCAGTCATAAAAAGGGACATCATGTGGCGATGGAGGTACACAGATTCTATTCATGATAAATTTAGACAGTATCTAACTGCTATTAGAGTATTCTGTGCCTGAGGATATTCAAGCTTAATGAAGAAGTGGGTTGTTTTTTTCCTTTTCTCTCTGTGCTTACTCCATTAATTTTTGTTTCGATTCAAAATGCATTTTATTGGGTTTAATAATTTTGCTTATATTGGGTTCATTGCAAATTTATACAGTTTTGGCCAATGTTTTGTTGAAATTTTCTAATGTTTTATTGAAACTGGAATGGCGCCAAGCATAAGTCGCCAATTTCGCCAAGGGAGAGGATGAATATTCGCCAATTGAACTTGAGAGGATGAATAAAAAGTATTTTATAAACGTTTGAAAATTTTAACAAGATATAGGGAGAGTGTGAACTAATAGTAGGAATTGAAAAAATAAAAATAAAAGGAATTAGCAAGGGAAGCGGTTAACACGTTCACGACGGGGAGACCTGTAATAAATAGGAATTTATTGGAGTTTTTTTTTTGTATCAATACTTTTTAAAGAAGGGTTATTTTTCAATAGATGGCACCACTATGANTCACTTCCGCCGCATACATGCCTGCTATTACTACTGTTGGCCTATATTAGACTCAGTCAATATATTAATTTCTGGATCCTTTCATCCAGTTAGTCACAGTATATTTTTGTTGTGACTGATGTGTCTGGTTTAATATAATCATTATAGATTGCACTTGCACCAGATCAACCAAACAATCATCATTAGTTTTTTTATGACTATTTGGAGTGTGTTTTGGTGATTTATTCTTGTTTTACTATATGACTTAGTCAGCTAATTCTAGAACTAAATATAATATTATTGCTTTGGAAGCCGCAGTTTCATGTAAGAACTCGTACTACATAAAAGTGTTACTTTCCGACCCTTACTTTTCCCTTAAAACTAAGTTTTAAAATTAATATTTTCCATAAGTCTTAGAGATAGAGATTTTATCTGCAGGCGAAATTTATAACTTTTCAACAAAAGAGGAAAAAATGCTAAATATTTACATATCTTCAATCTACATTCAATCTTGACGTCCTAATAAAATAACAATATTAAAAAAAAATTGGTTTAGGTCAACAAAGAAAAATTTTATTTTAGTTAATTTTTATTAAATAATTTAAAAAAATTCTCCCTTATAATATTAATTGGGTAGACTATATTTGAGGGTGCTCCTTGATTCTCGCCAAGTTGTGATCGCGGTTGACGCCAAGCTGGGCGATGTTGAAACCCAATCGTGATTCTGATTGGTATAGATTTTAGAGTTATTTTTAAATGTTCAACGGTATATGTAATTCCAGAGGTCCGTTCGTTCTATGTTGGATACCGGCTGGTAGGGTTACTTTTGCTTCTGGTCAATAAGATCGAAGGTATGTGGGCTGTCATAAAAAGGGATTTCATGTGGCGATGGAGGTACACAAATTCTATTCATGATAAATTTAGACAGTATCTTAACTGCTATTAGAGTATTCTGTGCCTGAGGATATTCATGCTTAATGAAGAAGTGGGTTGTTTTTTTCCTTTTCTCTCTGGCTTACTCCATAAATTTTTGTTTCGATACAAAATGCATTTTATTGCGTTTAATAATTTTGCTTATATTGGGTTCATTGCAATTCTATACAGTTTTGGCCGATGTTTTGTTGAAGTTTTCTAATGTTTTACTGAAATATCATTATGCTTTGGCCGCCATTCCTGTTACCACGGTGTTCCGCGCAAACTGGAATGGCGCCAAGCATAAGTCGCCAATTTCGCCAAGGGAGAGGATGAATAAAAATAGGGGGAGGGCCAATTGAACTTGAGAGGATGAATAAAAAGTATTTTATAAACGTTTGAAAATTTTAACAAGATATAGGGAGAGTGTGAACTAATAGTAGGAATCGAAAAAAGAAAAATAAAAGGAATTAGCAAGGGCAGCGGTTAACACGTTCACGACGGGGAGACCCACCGGTGGGTCACGCTAGATTGTCTAATCTTGGCAGCGCACCGGAGTAATAACTAGTAACAAATAAATTTAATTTTTTAGTTCTTTTCCGGGAATAATAAAAATCCATAACTACCAATTGTTTTTAACGGATGCAATTTTTATATTGAATTGCTTCTTCGCCATGATAAACTTCCTTACAGTGAATTGCTATTGTTGAGAATTGATTAACTTCACCCGAATATTATCTAAGATTGAAATAGTTCTTCTACCAGTATTTACACTTTTCCCGGCGTGAACGTGTCAAAATGAGTTGATAAAAAATTTAAATTCCGAGAATAAATTATATAATTTCTTTACCCCAAACTTATAGAATTTAGTAAGAATTTGAGAAATTCTTTAATCAACAATGGTATAACAAACATCAATTTAAAAGGCATCTATCTATTCATAGACATAATAAAAGCTATAACGAAAAGCTTATTAAGAATAAATCACCAAGATCAAAAAATAAAATGAAAAGCAGCTTAGCATTCGTAATCATATAACAAAATAAACTGGTGCAGACAGACAACTCGGGTTCATGCCTTTCATTCTGACAAACAAGGCATATCGCGATATCAGGACAAAAGGAAGAGCGTGAAAAAACTCAAGAGAACAAAAACGACGACTTGTTCCCTTTCCTCATGAAGATGTCAAGACGTTCTCAGGGCGTTTCTTGGCTCACTATCAAAATATTTTCGAGCCAAGTTCGTATCTTGGATCGCGTACAACAAGTTTCAACGGAGACCAAATTCTTTGTTGCCATTCTGCTGTCTTTAATTTGTGGTTTTATTTCTTTTTTCGGAATAAGCATCGATTGAATACTGCATGAAATACACACTTATAACTTTTAAATTTATTTATATAGCAGTATAATGTTTAGAATTTCTTAAGTTAAGAACATTTAAAAAGTATAAGTTTTCTTTTTATTCTTAATAAAACGTAATAAGCGTGTTACAAAATATGAGATAAAAATTTAAATAATATTATTTCACTAAAGTGTTACTTGTTTTTGTGAAGCGATTTAAAATTCCCAAGGAATGTGAAAGCAAATTTATTATTTAAATCTTTTATTATTTCTTTAAATTTATTTACATTTAATGAAGAATTATTATGTGTTTAGAATTTATAAATGAATAAAAGTTCAATAATTAAAAACTTTAAAATTTATAAACCATTAACAAAATATAATATAAAAATATTGAAATGTTATAAATGATATAAGACTAAAATTGTGATATGTTGGGGTACAATCCAAAAATCCACAAAGAATACGAAAAATATACATTATTAGTTAAATTTATGGATATTTATGGTAGAATTATTTAGAATTTAAAATTTGTAAAATAAAGAAATGCTTAAAAATAAAAGTAAAATCTTACAAAATACTTAATAAAGATTAACAAGAATAAAACATAATAATTTGATAAATAATAAATTTAGCTACAATTGTAATATGTTGTTGCAGTGCTATTCGGAAAAACACAAAGAATAGAACTAAACTTTAAGTATTATTAAAGTTTATTAATTAATCAATTTTTAAAAAAAATTTTACATTTAGCAATAGCATGTTTGGAGTTTGCATGCTAAAAAGCAATTTGTTAATAAAAATAAAATAATGAGTTTAATAAAATCCTTAATAAAGCGAGATAAAAATTTGAAAGTTAAAGTTAGTTAAAATATAAAAGCAGAAAAAACTTATTTCTGAATGCTGAAAATTGTTTATAGAACGCCTTATAGCAGTGTTTCCCAAAGTGTGGTACGCGTACCCCAAGGGGTACGAGAACAGTTTAGCCGGGGTACGCGTTCTTATGCAAAATATCTTACAACAAACAAAAATTTCAAAAAATTATATTTAAAAACAAAGCTAGCCATGAAACTTTACGATTACATATTTTTCTATAGGCTATTTTTTTGCAGGATTAACAGTTAATAATTAGTGGTGTCAACAGCCAGTTATTTTTGCTTAAATTATAAAGTAAAAAAAAGAGGGGTAATTCTTGAGATAACACTAAATGGCGATGTCACCCAAATAGGCGATGAAAACTGCACTAAGTTTACACGAAATATTCTAACTGATTCATTGATTAACAGATTCCTTTGCAAGTGATTTTCAAGCGACAATATGTCTACAATTTCTAGTGTGATATGTTTAGCGTTAGTGTGATAATTTTAACGTTTTGGATCCAACCACTTACTTCAACTTAAATTACTAAGAAAGAAGAAAAAAGAAAGCAGGGTTACTCATGAGATAGCACTAACTGGCGTCAAAATAGGTGATAAAAACTACTCTTAGGTTCAAACGAAATTCGTACTGAACAATTCATAGATATGATCCTTACTTTACAAATGATTTTCGAGCAAGAACATGTTTAGTTTCGAGTGTGATAATTTTAGCGTTAGTAGAATAGTTGTAGCTTTTTGTATACACACATTTACTTTAACTTAAATTACAAAGAGAGAAGAAGAAAAAAAGAGCAGCGTTATTCTTGAGATAACACTAACTGGCGTTCTAATAGGCGATAAAAACTACACTAAGTTAACATGAAATTTGAACACATCCGTTTATACATAAACTCCACTGGAAGTGATTGTCAAACGATCATGGGAATACCGTTTCCAAAGTGATAATTTTAGCGTTTTGTACCAAATAATTTACTTAAACTTAAATTACTATGAATAAAGAAAAAAAAAGAGCGAGGTTATTTATGAGATAACTCTAACTGACGTCCCAATAGGCGATTAAATATACACAAAGTTAACATGAAATTTGCACACTTCCGTTTATACATAAACTCCACTAGAAGTGATCGTCAAACGACCATGGGAATACCGTTTCCAGAGTGATAATTTTAGCGCTTTGTACCAAACAATTTACTTAAACTTAAATTACTATGAATAAAGAAAAAAAAGAGCGAGGTTATTTATGAGATAACTCTAACTGACGTCCCAATAGGTGATTAAATCTACACAAAGTTAACATGAAATTTGCACACATCCGTTTATACATAAACTCCACTAGAAGTGATCGTCAAACGACCATGGGAATACCGTTTCCAGAGTGATAATTTTAGCGTTTTGTACCAAACAATTTACTTAAACTTAAATTACTATGAATAAAGAAAAAAAAAGAGCGAGGCTATTTATGAGATAACTCTAACTGACGTCCCAATAGGTGATTAAATCTACACAAAGTTAACATGAAATTTGCACACATCCGTTTATACATGAACTCCACTAGAAGTGATCGTCAAACGACCATGGAAGTACCGTTTCCAGAGTGATAATTTTAGCGTTTTGTACCAAACAATTTACTTAAACTTAAATTACTATGAATAATAAAAAAAAGAGCAAGGTTATTCATGAGATAACTCTAACTGGTGCCCAAATGGGCGATTAAAACTACACTAAGTTTACACGAAATTTGAACAGAGCAATTCATATATATACTCCTTACAAACGATTTTCGAGTGACAATATGTTTACAGTTTCTAGTGTGATAATTTTAGCGTTTACTTTACAGTTGTTAATATTTTTACTTCTTCCCACAGGTAATTTTAGCGTTTATTTACTCGCTGTTCCGTCACTACTTAAATTATGTTTCTGGAGTTCTTTTTTAGAAAGAAAATGGGGGAAAGAGAAGACCAGCGAAAGAAGAACTAACCGCTGAAATAGATGTATAAAAAGGAGCTGAAAAGATATCGGGCAAGAAAAGAAAGAACAGAACAAAAAAAAAGAAGAAGAAGACGAAGAAGAACGCTAGTGAGAAGCATAGTGACAAATGAGCATGTCACATGAGATATGTCACGAGTCAAGAGTCACTATTTCGAACATTGAAAGATCGAAGACACGAGAAGAGATGGAGCTGAGGTAGGGAAGGTGTTCGAGCCAACGGCAGAGTGTTCCAAGATTTCGGAATGCGAGAACATCTTGGCATGGTAGGAGCGAAAAAAATAGAAAAAGTTTATTCACTTGGATTGACATGTGCAACTGTGTGGATTGAAAAGGGTGGTTTCGTTTGAAAGGGTAATCAGTGAGCTGTTCCATCTTTAAGTTTTAATTCGATTTCCAAGTGAAATCCCAAAAAAACGCTCAACCTGCTTTTCAAGGTATCCGAGTAGTTTCGACAACTTTTTTTTTATGCATTAATATAAATTTTTAAAAAGAAGTTTATTTGTTTCTCTTTTTTTATGCGTAAAAACCTATAAAACTGGCAAAAAAATATTATCATTAAATTTTTTTTTTGCATATACGCTAAACACTGTAAAAAAATATATATATCGTTTAAAACAAAAAATCCTTTGAGGATTGTATTTAGATGGCTATAGACTATGTTTTAAACTACTATTTCAAAAGTAAGTGTATATACTACTGAATTAGGAATCAATGTACATTAAAAAAAATATAAAAAATTCTAAAAATTTCCGCATTTCGCTTTGCGAAAAACGTGTATAAAAATGAAATTCTACATTTCTCTCTTAGTGGTGTAGTTCAAAGCATGTTAGCTATAGTCATAAACACTCATGAAAAATTGTAGATAATTATTCGAAAAACAACATTAGTCTATCCACTGTTATCACTTTTCACAAAAACTGCTATAACTATGTATTTAATTGCAGTTCAAACAAAAGTAAAATAGTTTTACAAAGTATCGAAATTGTATACCATTTAATAACAAATATTTAATTAACAGATAAACGAATTTACTATTGCGTGCAATTTTTTTGTTTTTCGATTTGCTCAAAAGCTGTCTGACATATAGCGAAAACGAAAAAAGTGAAATTAATTCTTAAAGGTTCATGGTCCAAACTTTCGTCCGCTCTCTAAATTAAACTATTGGGAACACACTTCTACCATCCCTGAAAATGTGATAGTCAATAATTCAAATTCGTTGAAAGAAAGGTATTTTCATTTAGGAAAATTTCATATTTGAGGCTCCAGTAAAATCAGCATTTAATTCGTGAAATTCCAATCATTAGAACAAAAGTTATTTTGTGTGATATCTTATGGTTATCTTTTTTTTTATTTTGCACCCTTTACATTTCTACCAGCAATTCGTTAGGTATCACTCATATTTATCATTTTGAAATATAATTAAAATTTCTTCCAAAATTATCAATGCTATCTAATGTTTCCAAAATTTCGAAAGGTACATTTCAAGATGAATAGAAGTGTGACTATTGCTGAAGATTTACAATGAATAATTATACTTTCAAGAAACAACAAGTTTCTTGACCACCATAGAAATGAGATTGAAAATTTATATTGAATATTGTCACAAATCCTGTTATTTTTTGTCACTACTTAAAATTTTTTGAAAGAGTCCCAAATAATATACCAATTTGATTTTGACTTGTTTAACTGGTCATATATCTCACTTGGATTTGTTATTTTTCAGAGTCAACCCCATAGTTTGTATAGGTAATTCTAGTATTTGTTGATTTGCGAGAATTTTTTGACCAAGTTTTAAAAGTTAACTTAAAGTTGTAAGTGTAAGTTAAAAATCAAAATGATTTTATGACTACCCATTGAAACATGCTATTTCTTTGAAAACTTAAATACAACTAAATTTAAATTGCAACTTAAAGATTTGGGAACAGAAAAGGAGTAAATACGCAAATTAATTAACATCGGTGTGTTTCCTGTCTATTAATTTAAAATGTTAAATTTGTGCATTTTAACTTTACAAAAAAATAACGACTTTTTTCTTTATAGAACTAAAGAAAAACAACGTGGATTTAACACAAATAAAGGTACAGGAATCCACAGGCTAAAGTTTTGGTTTGGTTAAACAAGAACCCACCTCCGTTCTTATAAAACTTGGGTCCATTTCTGTACCTTTATCTGTCTTTTATTTACGTTGTTTTGCTTTAATTTAATGCTACGTAGCACAAAGTTCACCCTATCCTCCTTTGGATGTTTTTCTTTGCTTATTTTTATCCTTATGAATATCCTTGTAAAATAATAAAAGTCTACATCTTTGTTATTTTTTTAAAGTACCCTGTTGAAGTTGTTGATGCCTTACAGTTCCATTTAAAACCCTCAAAATTTATAAAGTTCTAATTCTCAATGAGGTCGTTGCGACAAGCCATAAATTACCGCAAAACAGGAGGAATGCATTCTATGGAAAGAAAATGCAGAATTGAGAGAGCAAAACCAGACAGATCTGTCTTTTGACGCAAAGAATCTTGAAGTTGGCATGCTTGATGACAAGTTCGTCGCCAACTTACGCCTGAGTCGCGATCTCATCTATCAATCCCCTTTTCCTTAAGACTGTGCCAAGAAGATTTTAACTCACAAACGTTAAATTCTAAATGTCTCTAACGGCTCAGTGGGCTGGAAGCAGTGTTTATAGGTATTTCATTCAAGTCAGCGACACTTGGCGGTTCGGGTTTCAACAGATTTTACTGCGCCATTTGGCGTTACATAAGTGAGACGGATTAATCCTACGCGCTTAAATTTATGAAGTAAATGGTTGGCAAATACTCATATATATAAGAGCGACAGGGCATTAAGAATCTTCTTGTTCTGTTTATAGTCTGCAGCAAGTGATAAAAGACCTCGATTAAATCCCTAAGAAAAATCTGGGAATTAAGATAGATCCTAATTTATATTTCTAATGATATCAGATTATTATCTTAAATAAACTAATGTTAACTCTTTTTCATAACACTATGAGAGTTTTTTATGATAAAGATAAATCTGAAGTTGTTTATTGTAGTAAGTAAGAACGCAGTTCTTTTCATCAAGTAACATTCGTCATAACTTTAATTTTTTTTAAACCAAATAGCCTGATTTAATTTAAGAAAACACTACAAATCATCACAGTCTTGTGGCAACGAGATTAAAATCAAGGGTCTTCTGTTAAAAAAACAGTGACTACTCATTTGTGAAATAACATAGATTAGGGCAAGAATTGCGGATCATGACAGCGATGGAATTGAGTTAACATTATTGGAATTAGTGATTATAATCTATGAGTTAATTAATTGGAATATTTTTAAATTAGCTAATTCAACAACACATCAGTAGATATGAATCAAAAGATTTCGTTAGAAAAAAAAACAGATTTAGTTAATTTAACTTATTCGATTCAATTTTAAAAAATTTGATTGTGAAGACTTTGATTGAATTGAAATATTTACATTAGCTAATTCTACTCAACACATTATAATCAGTAGATATGAAGCAAAGGATTTCGTTAGAAACCACAGATTTAGTTAATTTAATTGATTCAATTTAAAATATTAGATTGTGAAAACTTTGATTGAATTGAAATATTTAAATTAGTTAATTCAACTCAACACATTATAATCAGTGGATATGAATCAAAGGATTTTGTTAGAAACAACAGATTTAATTAATTTAACTGATTCAATTTAAAATATTAGATTTTGATGACGTTTATTTAATTGAAATATTTGTCTCAATGAGTGCAAAAGCTAGAATTCTTTTCAATCTCTTGGCGATTTCACACCGGTGCGATGTCTGTTTTCAGAAAAAGGCTTGCTAAATAAATAAATTTCGTTTAAAAGTTATTCGTGTAAGCTCTGTCTAAAACTTTACTTAGTTATAATTTCAGTTAAAAATTCAGGTGATCATAACATTGTACTCAAAGATTCATTTTTTGGTTTGCAAAAAAGGTGAATACAGTAGCATACTGCAATACTTAACGACTTGAATATGTTTGGGAGCCCTTGACACGCACAATGTACGACATACCAAACATGGCATGCAAATTGAAACATAAAATATTTTAATGCAGTAATTGACGACGATTGGGAGGTCTTGACGTATCATAGGTGCTATACACGACTACGACATACCAAAAATTACATGCGAATCAAAACATAAATTATTTTTTAAAAGAGTTATTATATTTAAATTATTTTTTAAAAAAATTAAAGTTAAATTATATTTTAAAGTTGTCCAATAGCTTTAAAATATAATAAAAAAATTGCTTTTCAATAAATGAAAATAAATTACCTTACGTATTACGTACTTCTGGAGTTCCAGTACAATTAGCTAGGGATAAATAAAAAAATCTCGAAATTTAAACTTTTTTAGAAACAGCTAAATTTAAACGAGTTTAGAATGGTGCTTTAAAAAGAATTTATTTAGGACGTATTAGTATGAAATTTAGGCAGTTTAAAAAGGTGAACTATTTCAAAAAATTTATGTAATGGTTTCTTAGTGATTAAAAATTTAAAAATTACATGATAAATTAATTACAATTTTAATTTAGCTTAATGATTAAAATTTGTTTTGTGATTCATTAATTATAACTTTCATACACTTATAACGCAGCTTTTTTTGCCCTTTACCTTAATAATTTTGCTTAATTAATGATGAAATTAAGTGTTTGGTTGATCTGTTGTAGTTTTATTCAATAAATGATGAAATTTTATTACTTGGTTTATTGATTGTAATTATATCGAATCAATGACAAAATGGCTCTGCTTTTTTAATTGATTATAAATTTATTCATTTAATGTTGTGTTGTTTGATTTAGCATTTTCAATTTTAATCAATTAATGATGTAATTGTATTGTTTGGTTTGTTAATTGTATTTTATTCATAATTAGGTTTATCGATAGTAATTTAATTGAATCAATGATGAAATTGTTTTGTTTTGTTAATTTAATGATTAAGCATTTAATGATGAAATTCTGTTGCTGGATTTAACGCTTGTAATTTTACTTAATTATTGATGAGATTTTATTGTTTGGTTTGTCAATTATGATTATATTCTTTGATTAGTTTATCGATTGTATATTTATTCAATTAATAATAAAATTGATCTGTTTTGTTTATTAATTATAATTTTATTCGTGTAATGAGGAAATTGTGCCGCTTGATTTAATGATTTTTTTTTCAACTAATGATGCAATTGCATTGTTTGTCTCATTGATTGTAATTTTATTCAATTAAGATTGAAACTGTATTGTTTGTTAATATTTTAATGCAATAATTCATTTAATGATGAAATTTTGTATATTTTTAAGAGGTTGTGATTTTGTTAAAATTATCGTGACATTTTTTTCCGTTTTATTTCATAAACATAATATTCCTTAATTTATGATAGCATTTTGTCATTTAATTCATTGTTTGCAGAGCTATATTTCGAAATGTGTAGTTTTATTCAATCGATTATAACTTCGTACCATAAGGAAAATAACATTGAAATAGTTATCATGACTGACTAATAGAATACGAACAAGGTTCCTAACCCAGAAGGTTATCTACACCTTCATTTAAGTTCATTAAATAATAAGAGGAGTAGTTATCATGGAGTATAACTCCTCAATTTCGACTCCTTTCAAAAAAATTTAATCTATTTTCCCCATTACTACATGTAAATGAGTGAAAAGTTCGTATTGTTCCAGCACTCTAGTGCTGAGGCTTTTAAAATGTGGACAAAATTATCAAAAAATCTTAAAACTTTAGTTTCGAATTGTCTACCTCTCTATGAAACATTTTGCAAAAAGTATAATAATAAGCAGACCTCGTTTTATGTTAGAACAATCTGCGAATTTTTAATATTCCTCGAAAATTTCCCTTTTAAAAGAATAGAAAAATAATTCTGATTTTTAGTACTTTTCGAAGACGTTTGGAATCTCGAATTTTTTTTCTTCTCTCTGCTGCAAACGATCTAAATGAAGCTCAGAAGAGTAGATAGGGTAAACGAACGCTAAGAGCCTGAGGAAGAAACAGAGAAGAATGATGCCAGAATATGCCAACTTCCCCCAAAGTAGTTCCGCCAATAAAAGAACTCAAAGGCAGAACAAAAAATAGATATATGCTATTTCCCGCTTAAGCTTTAAATAGATTTTTGGCAAAAATAGACTCAAAATCTGGGGAGTTTTAAGTCATTTAAATGACCCCTTTTGGTGGTGCAGACCCAGCAAGGTTTTGACGAATTTATGACGAAGAAGATGTCAGATAAACAACGTGGATATCTGGCAACATGAGGGATTTAAAATAGATCCTTGAATTTCGGCCGACCCTCTGTTGAGTTATATTTGAAGGGTTTTTCAATGCACTCTCTTATTAGTTTATTTATGAATTGAGAAATGCTTAAGTCGATTTTTTAAAACGCAGTTGTGTTTCTCTAAATAGAAACAAACGCAATTACATTGAAATAAGAAGAAAAAAATACTTTTCCTTTTGAGCAATTTATTTGAATATTTAAAGCTGTTTATCAAAGACCCTGTCCAAACCTGAAATAATGCTTTCTTTCTCTAACTCCTGCGAGTTTGGCAACTGTTGTTCATGGGTGTTAGGTTGAGTTTAGCCTATCTTTAACCAGTGCCCGCCATGATAATTTCGAAAATGGCGCAAAACGTCAATATGAAGAAAAGCCATAGTTTTCTGAAAATGGAAAACGGTTGTGATAGAACATTTCTAAAAGCTTCAAGCAAAATCTTTCGAATTGTTCCATTAACCCTTTCGCGCCGACTGTCACAAATACGTGACAGCATGAAACTGTATCAATCAGGATAAAAAGATAAAACTGGTAATCAAAGTAATTCTTTAGCAGTTTATTTGTGGGCGGAGTTATAACTTTTTTATTTATTTAATTCACCATTACTTTGTTCAAAATAAAAGTATTTAGTTATACTTGGAACTAACATTGATTATATATATGATTAAACTAACAATAATTAAAGAAAAAGCAAAGTAAGTCTGTCAAATTAGCAACGACTACATTTAAGTTACCGCTTTTTATTTAATTGCAACTTGATTCTGATTTTGTACAAATGCTTTTCTGAATCACCCGTCCCCAAGGGGTTAATAATTCAATAATTTTAAATTGTAACGTCTTCCAAAACATTTGCTGATAGTAGAAAAATTATTTACAAAGAGGTGTTTCGATTGTAATAATCAACCACTGCATGTTTTTAGTTGTCTTTAAAATTTCAAAACATGAATAATTTCAACGCGGAAATTTTAAAATTCAAAGGCTAGTTTTTTTCTGCTAAAAAATAGCTGAGATTGTAATACAATTGCAATTCAGTATGACTCTTGATCATATTTTACGAATCCCGACCACATAAACACCAGAAGTGGAACTAGTTCTTTCAGATTATTTTAAAAGCGATAGTAAGTTATAACTTGATAATTGAAACCACTGTTTAACAAACAAGCTTTATATTACTTGTTTGGAAGGAAAGAAATATGAAATTCTTATAGGGTTAGATTGTACGCATATATTTTTGCAGAATACATTCCCTAAGTGAAAGAAAAAAAAATCAGATGTTTTTTGTCAAACTATCTCCACACCTTAGCGAGGGACATCACTAAGTTTTTGTAACTTTTCACTATTTCATAAAAAGCAGTTAAATTACAGTTGAAGAAAAATTATTTAATTATGTGGGAAATAATAACTGTTTATATATATTTTTATTCTGCAAGTCATTATTTAATATCGAGTTTTAACGATGTCGCATATTATGAATCATTCAAGAACATTACTCAATTAAGATTATCTAATTGCTTGTTAAGTAAATGAAAATAACTTTTTCTAGAAGCTTCTTAGATTCTGTTTCAAGTTTCTTCTAGAACAGACAACAACTTCTGCTTTGAATTTTCGACAAATAGTAAGAATCTTTCTGTGAAAAATATCTGGAAATCACGTGGGTTTTTCACATTATATATTCAGACAATGGGAAATTTGTTTGTCTTTATTTTTAAGAAATTAAAATTTGAAATATTTCTAGTAAGGTATATTTAGGGATATGTGGTGATTCTTCAAAACTACTGGAATGCCTTTTTTAATTAAGGGATTCATTTTTGACATGTTAACCCATTCCAGATTGTTGTTGTGAAAACGCGTTGACTCAGGAGATAGAGCATTCGCCCAGGTTCGAATCCTAGCGGTAGCTAGTTGATACAAATTCTACTCTCAGCTCGCCCCAAACACAGTGCTGACGTAAAATATCCTCTTTGGTAGACGGATAATGAGTTAGAATCCACTTGCCATCTGACAAACAGTGGGAGATTTTAGTAATTTTCCTATCCATGTTACGTAAATGCGAGCTAGTTTCATCAAAAAGGAAGTTATCCGAAAGCTTGGTTCAGGAGCTTCCTTGTATTCTGGGTTGGGTTCAAAACTATAGGGTTACGGAGCTGAACATTGATAGTTGTACACTCAGAATTGGATCGACTGTTCAACACCGGTTGTAAAATAATATGAAATTAAAATAAAACGCAACATTTTCGAAGATACAAGGCATTTATACTTAGAGAAAATTTGATGCTTTCTAGTGCTGGGTACCATTTTATTTTTTAAAACATAACAGCTGCTTAATATCCAGTGCAAATGCGAAATTGGGATAGACCAAAATGAGAAGAGGATTAGTCAATAATTTCATTGTATAGAACGAAAACACCTAGCAATTTTAAGTTTATTCTATCGGATTGAAATGCTTTTTTTAGAATCGGATAGAAATGCTTTCTTTATCGGATTAGAATGCTTTTTTTTTATTATAGTAGTATTGAAAATGGAAAGAAACATTTAACTTGCTCTACACATTTTGGTCCATCCGAATTTCGCATAGGTGAAAAAGATCACAGTTCTTAAATCTTTAACCCCTTGGGGACGGGTGATTCAGAAAAGCATTCGTACAAAATCAGAATCAGGATGTAATTAAATAAAAAACGGTAACTTAAATGTAGTCGTTTCGAATTTGACAGACTTACTTGGCTTTTACTTTAATTATGGTGGTGGTACTTATTCCTTTTGGCCCAGAACAAGGCTAGACCAAGTCCAGGAGACCGTTCACCGACAGAAAATCAAACACCATCTGCGGATCCTCCAAAATAAAATTTTTCTCCAGTCCCATACAGGTCAGCAAATGATCAGGTGAAGCCTGGTGAGCACTACATTTTAGGCATACAGGGAACGCCTTTTGACCCTGAACAAATGTTAGTCCGCGGGTATGACCAGTGATTAGTCTTGTGATAGCTGTCTGTAGTTTCCTATCACCTTTTAGCTCCAGGGCAGCCCCAGGACTATTTTGTTGATACCATTCACGACTAGGTGGAATCCTCCAAGTCCTATTATTGTCGACCTTTACTTTTGCATAGATTTCATTGTATGTTAGAAGGCCACTACTATCTATGGGATCATTGGAGCCCTCCTTGGCCAGTTCAACGGCCAGATCTTTAAAGTGAAGATTCACGTGGGAGGGGATCCACTGAAGATGTATATCATTGTGATAAGAGTAAGTCATCAAATTGTCGATGATATTTAGGCCAATTCTGTCACTGATGTTTTGCCAANCCTCCTTGGCCAGTTCATCGACCAGATCATTAAAGTGAATGTTCACGTGGGAGGGGATCCACTGAAGATGTATATCATTGTGATAAGAGTAAATCATCAAATTGTCGATGATATTTAGGCCAATTCTGTCACTGATGTTTTGCCAATTACTCAGGTATTGAACTGAGCTCTTACTATCCGTGAAAATCCAGATATTCTCTGTACTCTCAAAGGAAATCATGTGTTCTAGAGCCGCGTTTATGGCGATTAGTTCTGATCTGAAAACTGAACAATGGTTTGGGTTACGCCTTTTAATTTTTGTAACGTCATCTTGGTTTTTTATGACACCACCACTACCAGTGTTGCCATTATCAAATTTACTTCCATCCGTGAAAATATGTACTGCTTCATTTGGGGTGTTGTGGATTGTTACAAATGGATTGTTGAATTAAACCAGATTTTGTCCATATTTCACAGGTAATTCAGCCACTTATTGATAAAAGAAACAGATTACAGACTGATCTTTTAAAAAATGGCAACTCTTCGGTTAGATCAGAGTTGAATAGGGTAAATGCTGAAATCAAAAGAACATACGCTAATATCAAAAAAGACACATGGCATGAACTTTGTTCTAAGTTGGATGCTAGATCTTCAGATACCAAGTTATGGAAACTTGTAAGAAGCCTCTGTCAACAGAGACCCCAGTCGAAGGCTTCAAATACTATTGTGGACACAGTCAATAGGACTCCTTTAGAGGACGGAATAGTGGCCAACTTAATTGGTACATACATACAGAAAGTAAGTGAATTGAATTTTAATAGAGAAGATAAGACCATTGCTAGAAATATTAGGCGAATGGTCCATCATTGTCGAAACTCCTCAGTTGGCCCCCCAATATTTATGGAAAAAATTAAAATTACGGAACTTTAATTATTGTTAGTTTAATCATATATATAATCAATGCTAATTCAAAGTATAACTAAATAGTTTTATTTTGAACAAAGTAATGGTGAATTAAATAAATCAAAAAATTATAACTCCGCCCACAAATAAACTGCTAAAGAAATACTTTGATTACCAGTTTTATCTT
>NC_092213.1:36995024-37060880 GCF_043381705.1 Parasteatoda tepidariorum
AAAAAAGTTGTTCCAGAGTTGAAGAAACGATACCCTGATGGAACAGGGATTTTTCAACAGGATTTAGCTCCTTGCCATACGTCCAAAATTGTCAAGAAATTCATGTCTGAGAATCAAATTGAGACATTGGAATGGCCAGGGAACTCTCCGGATATCAACCCAATTGAGAATCTTTGGGCCATATGCAAGAGTCGCCTATTAAATATAGACTGTACAACTATGGAGAAGCTAATCACGGCGTTAATTCATGTGTGGTACAAGGACACAAATATTATAAATGACTGTACAAAATTAGTGGAATCCATGCCGAATCGTTTCCAAATGTTAATAAAGTGTCGTGGAGATCCTATTAAGTACTAAAAATATTTGAGTTCGTATAAATTTAAATAAAATAGCATTTTCTCTTAGTTTTCTGAATTTATTGAGTTTGTTTCAATTAATTTGCACAAGGGTGTAATTGTGACAGTCGGCGCGAAAGGATTAAGCATGATCTTTTAAATCATGCTCTGTTCTTTTTCCCAACTCGAACACCGAACAGAATGGCTGGTGCCATTTTAATGTCTGTTGCGTTGAAATTATTCATTTTAATGTTTTAATGTTTGTTACGTTGAAATTATTCATGTTCTGAAATAATGGTTCAAAACCCATTTTTATCCTTTCCCTCTTTTTCATTATTGCTAGAAGCTCAAATGCCCTTCACGAAAACTCGAAACATACAGTGGTTGATTATAATAATGGGAACACCTTAATTCTAACTCTTTGTAAATAATTCTTCTATTAGCAAATGATTCGGAAGATTTTACAGTTTTGGAATTATGGATTTGAAATTATGGAATTATTAATGGAACAATTTGGAAGATTATGCTTGAAGCTTTTAGAAATGATGTCATTTTTACCCATGCGAAGTTCGGATAGACCAAAATGAGCGTTGGAAGAAATTGATACCTACTTTTTAGATTCAATAACAGCAATTTTGAAATCATTCTATGGGATTGCAACCTTTTATAGAACCGCAACATTTATTCTATAGGAGTCACCTTTTAGTCTAAATCTAAAAATCACTTTTATTTGCAACGTAAAAGAAAATGCATCGCGAAGATAAGTCGAATTAAATGTATACAACTCCCGGGTACTGGATTCGTAAGTTATTTTTTAAAAAAATTGAAAAGTGGTGTTAAATATTGAATGCAGGATTTGCGGTATTGGAGCTTTTTAAAGTGTAGTGGTATTGAACCAAGAAATCAGTTTTTAACTTCATGCTGTCATTTTGGTCGATCCATATTTTGAGTAGCTAAATAAAACTGGCACTTTTCTAAAATATTCAACATGATCTCTCAAATTATGCCTACAGGTTTGCCGTGAAAAACCTTTCAAAACCATTTTTTCGCCCAACGCTTATATTAGGCTTGCCACGAGAGACTTAAAAGTATAAATTATCTTAAAACAAGTTAATATGTAGTTTGCAATAAATATGACTATTTTTAAATGTAAGTCAGAGTGGTAGGTATGATTAAATAATGTGATTGATAATAAATACTTAAAAATAATTGAGTTTCCACCACTTTTTACATTTGTAGACGCCTGTGGCATCCTTGCTATATGGATCCACCCATTTGAAGAACTTCCTTTAAAAGTAAAAGACAGGTAACTCATTTTTAAAACAAAAATTATATCGTGTTCTCCAGAATTTAATTATAAAATAAATATAGGTACAGTGAATTCGCGATAACTCGAATTTGATAGGACTGACGAAAAACTTCGACATATCGGAAGTTCGACTTACCGTTAGTTTCGGTTTTGGACTTTCAAAATATTATCGGATTACTTAATGAATGCTTATTAATTACAAATCTTTTAAATGCTTACAATAAAGATCATTTTTCTGACAAGCCATTTACGATGAGACTGTTTGAAGCACTTTATGATACCCTGGTCCATCGGCTGCAATTTTGCCGTTGTGTTTGGCGGGAGAAACTGCAAGTTTACTGCTCTCAAATTAGGTAGATCACTATGCTCTGTGCATTTATCCATAAAGAGTATCACTTTTCTTTCTTTAGCGAAGAATTTCCGATCCAATTTTCTTACATAGTCTTCAAATAAAACTGATGTCATCCAAAACTTTTTGTTAGACTTGTAATCCAAAGGATACGTTTTTACATTCTTGAAACATCGGGGATTTCGGTATTTTCCGATAACAAGTAAGGGCAATTTCTCTGTCCCAGACGCATTTCCTCCAACTAGGACAGTCAAACGTTCCTTGCTCATTTTACCCCCTGAGCAGTTTTCATCCTTAAACATCATAGTCTTATTTGGAAGACATTTAAAAAATAAACCCATTTCATCAATATTGAAAACATCATTTTAACTGTATCCTTGAAGTAAATTTGGTAACGTTTCATTTAACCACTGTTCACATACTTCAAGAGGGACAGCTTTAGCTTCTCCATGAAGAGTGCGAAAGACATTGTGTGTGTGTTGCAAAGGAAGGGGCAAGATATCAGCTCCTAGGTTTTTTTTCTTGCTTTAAAAGATCCAAAAAAAATCGAGTTAAAGGGAGTAAAATTCGAGTAATCGAGAATAATTAACATGAAATTGAAGATAAAAGGGTCGGGACCTCATAAAAAAATCGAGTTATAGTAATATTCGAGTTATCGTACTTCGAGTTATAGTGAATTGACTGTAATTTGCATTTATTAGCGGACGATATTTTAAGTTACGAAATCAGACACAAAAACGTACTTTCCCTGAATAAACATACCTTTTTTTTTTCAGTGGATCCAGATTTCAGATCTCCAACATTAATTCGCTATAACTCGAGAAATTTTTAAGTATTTGCACACAATTATAAAATTCGTTTATCCAAAGATAATTCCACACAAAAAATAACTTGAATAAATATTTATTATCTTTTATTATTTAATTCAATAATTGTCGAAAAAATTTTGAATTGTGAGTATACATTTTTTACGTCATTTCAAAGAATGTAATTTTACACGGCAAAATACAAAATTTGAAAACGAAATGGGACGAATAGTTGCTGAGAAAAGGAATTTCAAAAAAATCGGATACTTAAAATTTGATTTCTCAGAAACTATACCACGGAGTTTGTTCATATCTCATATTTTGACAGGTAAAATTACATTCTTAATAAGGGTGCAAAAAATTTTACACCTTACACTTCAAATTTTTTTCGAGCATTATTAAATAAGATAATAAAAAATAATAAATGTTTACTAAAATTTATTTTTTGTATGGAATTATCTTTGGACCAACAAATTGTATAATTGTTTACATAATTTTTCAATTCGCTTAAAAAGTTCTCGAGACTTAACGCCAAATACGAAAAAGATAAAATTAACATTAAGGGGTCCAAACATTGTAGAGCTCTCTTGACCAAACTGTGGTGACCATATTTTCCAGATTGCGGCTATTTTCCCATATTTTAGGGATCAGAAATATGAATCTGTCAAAAAAAATGGTATGTTTACCATTATTAATGTTATTGTACCATTATTAATGTTAATGGTATGTTATAAATAGAAAGTACGTTTTTGTATCTGATTTCATGACTTAAAATCTCGACTGAACTTATTAATTAGCCTATTTGAGGTTACCTCTTCGAGTCATCAAGATTAAGTCCTAGAACGTGAAAATCCGATCATTAGATTAAAAGTTTTTCAGGGTGATCCCTTTTTTTTGCGCGTGGTACCTTTTCATCGCTACAAATATTGCGTTTTCAAATCAGTGGTTTGGATTGGGTTAGTTCGAACCCAATGGCCATTAATTAATTAAAAATAAATTAATTTAATTTTTTAAATTGTAAACCTGTTTGCAGAATATAATGAAACATTATATAGGAATTAATAATAACAAAATTAAAATCGCGATGAAATTTTTTTTTAACAATTTCAACAAATATATTTTTATTCATAAAAATATAATATTTCTTTTACATAAAAATTCACATAAATATTGCTTATATTTCGTTTATAAAGTATTTCGACTAAATCAATTTAATTTGTGAAACGCAAAATTTCATAATTGTATTTTCATCACTACCGATTATTGAGTTTTCAAAATGCTACATTTTCGCAACAGTGGTCCGAAATGAACTAACGGTGTTTGAAAGGTAAACAGTAAAATTATTCTAAAAATTGTTAATCTGTTTGTAGAGTTTTATTAAAAATTATATCATCATTAATAATACAAAAAAAAAATCAGAATTGCGATGAAATAATATTTTACCGATTGCAACAAAAATCTCTTTATTTATTACAAATATAATATTTTTTAACACCAAAATTCACATAAATGTTTATTGCATTTATTTCTGAAATCTTTTCAACAAAAACAATTTAATTCTTAAAGCGCAAAATTTTCATAGCTCTTCACTAAATGCCAGGGGTTAGTTTCATTTTTAGAACACTTTTAATGCCTGGAACAATTGTTTACGCAATGCTTGTTCTGCTTTCGTATTAAAATGTTTTTCGTATTTTAAAAGGAAAGCTTGTCTCAACGTCAAAAACCCAACGAAGTTAGCCTTTATTATAGCAGAGCTACTTTTGAAGTTTATTTTTAAGTGGTTTATTTCTAATTTCTCCCGCTTTCTTTCTTTTTTCTTTCTTTTTTACTTTCCAACCCTTTTGAACGAAACCAAAGCAACAAAATGTGAAAACTCTTTTGTTTGGGAACAATGCGCCACAAAATGACCCATTTTACAAACTAGGTTCATCACGGTTACAGCTACTGCAGCACTTAAGTAGTCATTTCTAGCTCGCACACAAACAAAAACAAAGAAATAATAATAATAATTGCAAAACAAACGACGTAAACGTTTGAAATGTTTCATATTTTTAATTTTTAAATAATATATCAAATTAATTGTAGTGTTTTGAGTCACATTAGTTTTAATCTAACAAATTTCAAATATTGGTGACAGACCGGAGAATTAATTTTAGGAATTATTTGATTAATTGAAAGGAGAATAAATTTTAGTTTTGTTCTAATGCCTTTCTTTTTTTGTCACTGTCGTTGAAATTTTTGTCCCTACAACCACAGAGCTTTTATTTCAATGGCAGCGAAAGTGCTGTAATTAAAAGTATGGTATTAATTAAATAATCCCCCCCCAAAAAAAACGGAAGTGAGAAGATATTGCTTGATTAAAAACTGCATTCTCTTCAAATATATACAGTTTGGAAATAACAGTCGAAGTGTTTCAAGCTCTGAATTTGCCCTCTCGACCACTGAGATTTTTCTTGTTCTATTTTTCATCGTTTTTTTAATTTTTTTTAAACAGAGACAGCCTGGATGGTAGGGCGTTGGAACAATGTCCGAGAGGGAGTGAGTTCGATCCCCGCTAGCCAACGACTCCCTGTGTACGAAATGGTGGCTGATGCACGGTAAATCTGTCGGAGACACAAAGTCCTCCAGGTTCCCATAGCAAATCAGTACCTCAGGGTGTACTATTTCGTGCTCAGATCTGATTCAGGTCGAAATTATGATCTACCGATGGATGCATGGTGTGTGAATGTATCCTCCCTGTAAACTGGGATGTGACGCATGTATGTTGTTTCCGGATCATCCTCAGGGATGTTCCTCAGTCCGTCGCCAATAGTCGATTGTGGAACTCTAGTGCGACGAAAATAAAAGTATTATGTATCATCTTTTTTTCTCTCTCGGCTACTGTGTTTCTTCTAACTTTATCTCTCACCTTTATTTTTCTAGTTTTAATGGGCAACTTTACGTTTTACATATCAAATCACTTTAATTCTTCTCATTCACGTCTGGCAAGTCTTGAAAATGGCCGCCTGTTCGTAAATGTTTGAATTAATTGAGTATTTTCGTGCGTTAATAGTTAACGAAAGTTATTCCCGCAATAGTCCGTTATGGGCTAGAGGGGAATGGAGGCTAAGAAATTCCACATACAAGATCAGTGGCATAATTGCGGCAATGTGGTTGCTATTGCGCACATGCCGAATTCACTTCTCACAAAAGCTGTCACTCATCGCTTTGAAGCAATGGGCTGCAAGACATTATTGCGGATCAAACTCCAATCCTTCATAAAGAGAACTAAGCGCCTTAACCACTGAGCTATCACGATTCTTTTTCCTATTTTAGCCACCACTTGAATGGAAAAAAAATCAATGAACATGAAATGAAATTTGTAACTTTAAAAACATTAATCAATTTCTATAAAGTGAAATTTGAAACTTTTTACAATTAAAATATAGAAATGCGCTGAAATATTTGTTTTTACAAGCTTAAAACAGAGTTCGTACGGTCCTTAGAAAATTTAAAAAGTGGAGTTAAAACTCTAATTAAGGAATTACAAATTTCGTTTTATTAGTTTTCAATTGAATACTTTAAATTTCGATTTAATATATGTATATATATTTATTTGGATGTATTAAGCATGGTAGTGAATACAAGCTAGATAAAATAGATTAATTTTTTTTCTAATTAAGCTATCACTTTTTAAATTTTCTAAGGGATGTACGAACCCTTGGTGGAAATTAAGAATAAAATAATTTTTCTTCCAGTTACTTTTTTGGAAGAAAAAAAAGATTCCACTAATTTTATGCAAAGCTGCATAAATAATTAATGTTTTAGTTTTAAGGCATGGTACGGTACGGTACTTTTATAAACGTCACACTAGAGCTGCACAATGGGCTATCGTTGATGGACTGGGAAATATCCTTGAGGATGATCCGTAGACAACTTTCATGCGTCACATCCGGTTTTACAGGGAGGACACATTCACACACTATCCCTCCATTCGCAGATGGATCGATTGCACCTGAACCAGAGCATGATTTATCTCCAATTCAGAGGTATTAATTTATTATGAGTACTTGGGAGACTTTGTGACCCCGACAGATTTTAGCGTGCACCAGTAACCATTTCTTACACGGGGAGTATTCGACAGGTGGGGATTGAACTCACGATCACTAAGTCATGGACCCAATGACCTACCAGCCTGGCCCTATTAAGTTTTAAATCGAATTAACATAAAAGCAGACTTTCAGCAGAGTGTCTAAAGGAATACTACGAGGGAATTCCCCTAGTTTCAGAAAATATTTTTGCTGGTGATAGCAAGGGATATTACTAATTTAAGGTATTGTTACTTGAATTCAAATGCATTATTATTTTAATAAATGTAAATTAAAATAATTTGAATCATAAATATAATTTTAACAGATAAATAGTTATAAAGGGCAAATTTATAAATGGTCTTGGTCTAAAGTTCAGATATAAGTTTCAAGATCTATCTATTTATTTTCAAGAGCAAAAACCTGAGATTTTTGAGGGTATGTTCAAGTCTTGAAGGCATGCTCATGGGATCTAACAAGTTTATAACATTTGTAGGAATTTCCTTTTTTAAGAAACCTTTTAACGTTTATGTTATGTTAAATGTATAGCTTTTTTTATTGTTACACATACATATACAGACTTAATGAAAAACTGCAAAAAAGCCCTTTCCAAGTTGAGATTTTAGAGAAAACAGCATAAGGATATTAACAGGGCTACAGCGGGATTCGAACCAGCTGCCTCCATGCTGCAAGTCGTTCGGTGGAATAGCAAAACCACTCGTCCAGGGACATACTGAGCTTAGAATTTTCACAGATTATTTTCTTTAATTAAAAATTTAGTAGTGATCGCAAATATATGAGAATATCGCAATTTGTTTTAATCACACCAACGTATTTTAGAATTTGTTAGATCCCTTGGTACCCTTTCACAAGGTTAATTTTGAGTTAAATATGCTTTTTCGATGGTCTTCATTGAGTGTTAACTATTGTTTGTTTACTAGTGTTTGTTTATTTCATCTTTAGATTGCATCTCGCTGTTTCTGCAAATGATGGATACATTAAAAGCAATATTTTGCAATTCCAAAGAAGATATCTTTTGATGAACTTTGTATAAAATTTTGAAATTTGATCCAACTTATATTTCGTAAGCAGAAAGAAGCAGACCGTACAATTAGTTCTTTTTTTTATTTTGTTGATTTTTCAAACCATCAATTAATTTTGAGTTAGCCGAAAAATAATTAGCCAACTTCTAATCACGATTTTATTTCTAATATAAAGCAAGTTGCTTGTAATATTTACGTTTAAAGATTTAAATACAAGTAATATTATTATCTCCCTTGAATATATGATAACCATAGTCTACGATATAAAATATAGCATTTTGATAGATTAGAAATTTTAACCTTTATTTTTGAAAGTGTAATTTATTATAATTGCAAACAATCAACTTTTTTAATACTTTCATCTTTTTCCTTTAAAATAAATATAACTGCAAGGAAAACATTTAAAAAAAACCTATTTCCTGAAAGATAAAATCATTTTTATTAGGAGCATCCCTTGACTTGCAACTGCTTTAGTTTCCCCATTAAACTAAAAAATGTACACAATAACAAGTTCATTTCTTCACATTAAAAAATAAATTTATGTTGATGAAAATGTAACAAAAACAAAACTGCGATTTTTATCAATCCAATACCACAGTCCAATCCTAAATGGGTTGAATGAAATAGCACCCAAGACCCTTCGACCCACGCAAATTTAAAAACAAATCGAGTTTAAACTGTTTCACCAAAGATGATAACGAAAAGAAAGAAAAAAACTAGTTGATCTTTTTATTCCGAAAAAGGCGGAATTAGTCCCAAGTTCAACTGAGCAGGACGTATTTCTTAAAGATGTAGGGTCAATGTATTCCTCCCTATGGATCGTCGGCCTGGCCCTTACCTCAGAAAAGGTCGGCCGTTGCTACATCTCGGGGCCACCAACAAGAAAAACAAAAACCAAATAAACCATATCCACTTTTTCGATGCTCTTCTTTTAACGCTATCTGAGTACATTTCCTACCTTAAGGTCGATAATCTGAAGCAGTTCAAGATCGAATCGTAGACAATGCCAGAAGTCAAATAAGTTTGCTTCTAACAAGGTATTTAGGAAGAAACGTTTTTTTAAAAAGAAAAGTCTGTTTTGAGTTGAATCATGGACAATTACTTTTCAATTCTTCGAACCAAAATGGCAGAGAATAGTAAATATAGTTTGCGATTAAAAGACAAATAAAATATGCACGAATTGCCTTGTGAGATTACGGTCGAGATCTAATTTAAAATTTAATATTACCTTTATTGCTTAAAATATTCTCGTGTGATGATCTGTTTACGGAAGTACTTCAAAACAAATATCTATTAATCCAGGGATGCCATTGGCGACTAAAAATATAAGAAGTGATGAAAGAAATTTTTTTTCATGTATTCAAATAGTTCTATCTAACTACAACCGCGACTTACATTACAAATTATTCATATTTAAAAAGAAAAAAATTCTTCACAATCTTCTTCAATAGTAAACTTAAATATGCTAGAAAAAGTGGCTATTTTAATGATTTTTGTTTTTTATTACTCATCAGTTTTTATATTAATCAGTTTTGCCGTGCGGGATTAGGGTTGAAATCTAATTAAAAATTCAATATGTCCGTTACCATTATAGCTTAAAATATACTTGTGTTATGATCTGTTTACGGAAGTATTTCAATAGTCCAAAGATGCCACTGGCGACTAAAATTGTAAGAAGTGATTAAAACTTTTTTTTTTATTCATTCAAATAGTTCAATCGCAAATACAATCATGACTTATATTATAAAGTGTTCATATTTAAATAGAAAAAATTCTTCGCAATCATCTTCAATAGTAAAATATGCTAGAAAAAGTGGCTAATTTCAATGATTTTTGCTTTTTATTACTCATCAGTTTTTATATTTTCAGTTGCGTGTCGCATTCCTGATAATTTAAAATTATTACTGATAAATACATCGATACCGATTCCGTACCTGCTAACTTTTACTCTCTTCAAAAAAATTTTTAAAATAAATACTACTTCATAACCTTTTCACCATCACTTAAGACCATATATGGCAACGTTACTTTAAAAAAGTAACGAGTAAAAGTACAAGTATTTTTAAAAAAAGTAACGAGTAAAAAGTAAAAAGTTCTTATTTTAAAAAGTAACGAGTAAAAAGTACAAGTAAAAGTACAAGTACTAAACAAAAAAAGTAACGATTTAAAAGTACATTTCTAGGAAATCGAAAATTCAAAGTAACCTAAAATTTTATTGAATAATATTCTTATGTTCTTTAATGTTTTTGCAAAATTGTTGTTATTTATTTAATTATTTTTAATTTTGAAAGTTATGGACATTAATTTATTTTTAAATTCGGAAGAATATTATAATATAATTTTATAATATAATCGTATAATATAATTTTAAAATCAAATATAATTTTAATATCAAACTTTTTATGGATTTGCACGAAAAAGAAATTTTATCTATTGATTTTAATTTTTAGTTTATTATTTTTATTTATTTAAATTACCATTGATTTAAAATTGTTTTACTCTATAGAAACGCGTTTTAAAAGCACAAACATAAACAAAGCAAACACGGGGTTTCAGATAGCTTTGTGATCTTTGAGCTAGTAAAAAATAATTGAATGTGCAGTATAAGTTGAAACAGAAGGTATTTAAAAACGAAGTTAGCTGTGAATGCATATATATTGCATTCACAGCTTTTTTTTTTTATTATTATTTTTTTTTAAAGAAAGCTTACCGAGTTTTAGAAAAAAGTAACGATTTCATTCGATATTTCCGTTACAAATACTTTTACTTTTTCCCTAAAAAGTAACGAAAGTACAAGTAAAAGTACTACATTTAAAAAGTAACTAAGTACAAGTAAAAGTACGTACTTTTTACTTGTACCGGCGGTACAAGTAACGAAAGTAAAAGTACTGCCATGTATGCTTAAGACACAATAAGATATCTAGCCGGTTTTCTTTACGTCTGCTTAAACAATTTAAATGTAATAAATTTAAATGTAGTTAAAATTGCACTGAATCAAATTTGTTAAACAAAAACCAAGCTGGAATGCAAAAATTAATCGAATTGTTATTTTTCGCAGAAAAAAACGTCAATATTGAATAGTTAAATGCATTTAAAAGATTTAAAGTTTAAAGATTGAGATGCAAAACCATTAAATATGATAAATAATTTACATATTTGATGGTTTTGTACCTCACGATAAGTATGGTCGAAGAAGTTATTCTACGCAAACCGGAAATTCATTGAATTTGTGTATTTGTTTTAGTTACACAATTTATTGTTCAGCCCAAATATTTTAAAAATATGGGTCCACAGCCTTTTACCACTTTCTTCATAAAAGAACTCATTATATCCCAGCAATATTTGTAGAAATGCATTAATGAGTAAAATGTATTCACATAAAACATTACACAGGAAATAAAAATTTAATAACCTTTCACGATATAAAAAAAAACTGATTAGTCCTTATCACATGCAAAAAGAAGGTATTTAAAATATGTCTTCGTATATACCAATTTATCTAGTTTTTTTTTTTTTTTTTTTATAAATTTAAAATATTGAGATAGAAATTGTTTGTCGAGTTCACAATCTAGATCTAGAAATTTCTAATCTAGAAATTTCTAAATCTAGAAATTTCTTAAAAAATCTCATAATATATATAAATATAGGTTTTCAAAAAACATGTATAATAGTTCTTAATCTGACAATCTATTACATATGTTTAATAAAAAAGTTTCACAAATTCTTTGTATATATAAATTCTTCATACAAATTCTTTGTATATATAAATATAAGTTTTCAAAAAACATATATAATAGTTCCTAATCTGACAATTAAAAATTATTATATATATTAAATGTAAAAGCTTTACTAATTCCTTATATATATAAATTTTTTGTATTCATAAATTCTTTGCATACATATATAGTTCTTAATTTGACAATTAAGAACTGTTATATATATTTAATGACAATGCTTCACAAATTCTTATATATAAATAAATTCTTTGTAGAAATTCTTCGTATACATGAATTCTTTGTAAACATTAGCTCTTTGTACAAATTCTTTGTGTATATAAATATAGGCTTTCTTAAAAAATATATAACAGTTCTTAATCTGACATTAAGGAACTATATCTATGTTTAATAGAAAATAATTTCACGTAATTCCATTTATATTTTAAATTTTTTTATACATAAATTGTTTGTTCAAATACTTTGCGTATATAAATATAGGCTTTCATAAAACATAAATAATAGTTCTTAATTCGACAATTAAGAACTATTATGTATGATTAATGAAAATGTTTCACAAATTCTTTGTATATATATAAATTCTTTGTAAACATAACTTCTTTGTACAGATTCTTCGTATATATATGAATTCTTTGTATATATAAAAACTTAGTACAAATTCTTTACATTTATAAATATAGGTTTTCATAAAATACATATAATAGCTCTTCTAATCTCACAATAAGGAACTATTATCTATGTTTAATTAAATAAATCACGTAATTCAATGTATGTTTTAAATTTTTTTGTACACATGAATTCTTTGTTCAAATTTTTTGTATATATAAATATAGGTTTTCATAGAACATAAATAATAGTTCTTAATTCGACAATTAAGAACTATTATGTATCTTTAATAAAAATTTTACACAAATTCTTTGTATATATCTAAATTCTTTGCGTACATCAATTCTTTGCAGAAATTCTTTGTATAAATAATTTTTTGTAAGTTCTTTGTTCAAATTCTTTGTGTTTATAAATATAGGTTTTCATAAAACATAAATAATAGTTCTTAATTTGTCAATTAAGAACTATTATAGATGTTTAGTGAAAATGTTTCACAAATTCTTTGTGCAAGCTCATGAAAAAACATAATATAACTAAATTTGCTGAATCGAATTTACGAAACGTGTTTTAACTTAAACTACATTGGAAAAGCTCATTTAAGTCAAATTATACTACAGATCAGTACGGAACCAGAACGTTGTTGACTATCTATTAAATGCATAAAGAGTGATAATTTCTTTTTGGTAATTTTGAAGAATGTAAAAAAGAAAGAGGGAAAAAAATATATTTTTCTTCAATTCAAAGATAATGGATACTTCATTAAAAATACAAATAAAAGAGTTGTTTGTATAAATAAGAAAATCTTGATATAAATATTGAATGTTCAGAAATTAAAAAAAAATTCTTTCTTGTAATCTGGAAAAAAAGTAAATAAAAATAAAATAAAAAGAGGAAAACACATAGCAAACAAATAAGAAAGAAAAGAAAAGTATTTTGCCTTATTACTTTTTAGCCTCATGTATAAAAAAGAGGAAAAAAATAAACAAATGTGGGAGAAATTAATTTTTTTCTTCCGATGCAAAAATGAAAAAAAAATAAAGAAACATTTTTATTAACAACAGGAAACGCTTTTTTTTTTAAAGATTAACTCAAATGAGTTGATATTTACTTAGAAAGTTAGCATATTTGAAGCAAATAAAAAGGATTAAATATGAATTTAGTTTTCCGAAAAGTTACTAAGTAGAAAAAAAAAGAAAGAAATATTCTAGCGGTCAGTATTTTATCGTTTTTTTATACAATGCGTTTTATCTTATGATTTCTTTTTAAAAGTTTTATTTGTTGCAATTTGCTTTTGTTGCATTTTTGAAATATTTTCGTTTAAAGAATTAATTTTTTTCAGAAAGAGAAGAAAAAGAAGAATGAAATGAATCTAACTTCGCTTGTTTTCAGAGTATATCTCATTTTTAACCGGTGTTGAACAGGTGACCCACATTTCAATTTGCGGCTATCACTTCCGTAACCTTGTCATTTTGTACTCAATCGAGAAGACAAAGCAGCTCTTGGATAAAGCATTGCAACAAACTAATCTTTGTGAAGGACTTTTTGATCGGATTAACCGGCTTACTTGTATTACAAGGAGAGGAACACCTCGAGTACCTCTCATGGCTAGCCCGATCACAAAGGAATTCTATATACCTTTATCCGTTTGCCATTGAGACTATTTTATGTCAGCGTTGTGGTCGGTGAGAGAATTAAGAATGCAATTCATATCGACTACTCATTGCTGGATTCGAACCTGGGTCACCTAGTTGACAGGCGAGCCATATGGACATATGGCTCGCCTGGACACATCTTTATATTTTTAATATTTAAATTTATTTCATAACCGCCATTGAGCAACCGATTTAATTTTGAGTTTACAACTATAAATGTTCAATTCCGCTTTGTAATCTTGAAACGAACCCAGAAGACAATGGATATCCTGGGAGCCGTAGTGGCTTAGGGGATAGAGCTCTCGCCTCCTAATGATGTGATCCGGGTTCGGATCCCTGTGACAGTTGGTCGATACGAATTCCACACCCGGCTTGCACCAACCACAGTGCTGACGTAAAATATCCCCAGTAAAAAACGAATAATGGGTTAAAGTCCCCTTGCCATCAGACAAACCGAGGAAAGTTTTCGTGGTTTTCCCCTATGTGTAACGCAAATGCGCGTTAGTTTCATCAAAAAGTCCTTCACGAGGGCTAGTTTGTTCCAATACTTGATCACTTCTCTTCTGGATGGGGTTCAAACTTACAAGGCTGCGGAGTTGAAAAGAGGTAGTTGTAAACTCGAAATTGGGTCAGCTGTTCAACGACTGTTATAAAATTGATGTCCTGGGAATTATCCAGAATTTTTTGGATGGAAGTAACCCGCCTTTGCGTTACATTGAGAGGAAAACCTCGAATATCTCCCACAAGGGGATTCTAACCCAAGATTCATCTACCATTGAGATATTTTACGTCAGGAATGAGGTTCCTATGAGCCGAGAGCAGAATTCGTATTAACCAGTCATTACTATAATTCAAAACTAGGTCACTTGGTTACGAGGCAAGTGCTTTATCTACACCTCCTAGATGAGGGAAGGCCACAGCACGAATCAGTTTAGTTGTCCGATGTTACGCACATATACTGCACAGTGGAGGAAATAAAAAAGTCGGGCTACTAAACTGCTCTGTGGTGGTTAATAAGAAAGATTCATTATGTTTGGACTAATAAAGATAAAAATCAAATTTCTTGTTAATGGTAATCCGTGCTGAGGCCTTCTCTCCTCTAGGAGGTATTGCCTCTATCTTTTAAGCTACAGTAATATAACAATAACACCAGCATGCAGCCCTGCACTTGATCCTTTCGAATACCACCAGTAAACAGATGTACCCAGAAACTATATTTGAAGGGAAAACAATCACAATATTCTATATTACGATTCTAAATGCAACATAAGGCATAGTATACTTAATTCTTCTGAAAAATTATTATATGACAATCCTTTATAGAACGTGAAAATATGGAAACATTGAAGTAGCGTCATAACAACAGTTGTTTTAAAATTTTTAATTGACATAATTTTGATCTTATACTTGATAGCTACATATTTGTACGAAATGTTAAAAATATAACAACACATTAAATGACAATCAGGAACATGCATTTTAAGAAGAAGAAGATCCCGAATACCCACACGTGACCAATGACGTCAGCGCTAGCTCATCGTTTATAAGCAAAATGGCGTGTTAAAATTGAGCTAAAGTTTCTTCACCTAATTTAGAAGGCTAATTGACGTGATGGTAACTAAATACAGTTCCGTATTGCTTAAATTTGTTTAAATATGATTCTTTCTCGTCTGCTTCTTTTACTTAACAAAGATTTATTATTTTTTTATGTAATTTATTGTAACAGTGATATATTTTTGTTTTCGTACCCAGTAACTTCGATGCATAATTAGTTTATTTATGTTCTAATGGCTTAGGGGCTGTCTTTGTGTTAAGTGAAAAATATATAGTAAAAGAATTGAAACCTTTGTCAAAGAATATAGAATGTGTCCCTTAAGAGATTTGATCCTTGACGGGCTTGTCTTACTCCAAATAGAATGGAAAGAACAGTTGCTAACGTAAGCAAATGCCACATTCCAACGACCAATCAGGATCGAGATACCCACACTACGTCAGTGGCAGGTATCCTATTCTACTCTGCCCCCCCCCCCAGGGGCACACTCTTGTGTGACGGGCGCGGCGCACCCGGGGCCCCGAGCTGGACCTGAGCATTTTTCCATTTCTCTCTTGCGACGGTCCTGTTTTGAGTTTCCGACTTTTCATCAAATATTATATTGACCTAGTGAACGAATTTTATTTCATTCCATTCAAAAACACTGTATATTATTTACAGACTATAGATCTTCAGATTTCTGTATGTTTTTTANTGAAACGGATAGAAATTGAAATTATAAAATTATTGGTAGTTAGTATTATCTCGTCGTTCATTTTCGTTAAAATCGCGCCAGAGTCATTTTGGAATATTTCAAATTTATTGAAGATAAAAAAATTTGATGATAATTATGTAATTGATGATAAAAAATTTATAAAATACAAACGTAACTTATTGCGAAAAATTAAATGCAAAAAATGAGACAATATTTAAATTTGAACCATTTCCAAACCAAATTACTTAATACAATAAAAATTTCATTACGAAAATCTAAAAAAAAATCGTATTGCCTTTATCACTTTTGAATAGTTGATCAGATCTTTATTATTTATAGTGTGTAACATGACACATTTCGGTGTCCGTATTCTTACTTGATTTTGTTGATAACATTTCTAAGTTTCTTTGAGTAAATTGCGTTTTTTGAATCTGAACAATAATTTTTTTTTGGTTTCTACTAGAAGCAGGCAAGTTTAAAAACGTGTAATCAGGAATGATGTTCGGATTTAAATTTCCCCTTTGTTTTGAAGTTTGAAATTGTGTTTTCTAGAGTTGCCGATTTTCCACAGGTCACATTAAGCAGTTCTTCAAATTGCAACCTCATACAACTGATCCAGATGGCATTTCAATCTTGAATTTTCATTCTATTATATTCGCATTTCATCGCACAAGCTAGTGGTCAGAAAAATCCTTCTGCGTTACGAAAAGTTGCATTAGTCATAATTGAGCCTTCTTTTGGAAGATGTTATTGCAGTGTCAACGTTCGAACCTTGTTCATCTTAAGCAAAAGCAATCAACTGCAATCCTGCAGCTGCAAATTGTTCAACTGCAATCCTGCTTCATTCGTGTTAAATATGTGTAAAAATGTGTTATAATTAACAACTCATTTTTCCTCCACAGTGTCATGAAGAAATTTGAATAGACATTAACTTCTTTTCAATTCACTTCTTGTTGACAGATGTTCGGAATAACGACTTAAGAATAGAATTAGTTAAACGAAATAAGGTCTTTTCATTTGAATCATTGAAACAATGCCTTACAACGAGTTCTTTTTAGCGAAATCATAGGCGAGAATTACCACATCATCGTGAGAATTTCTTGTTTCGGCATACGATTAATGCGCTTCACTAATTTCGTTTAATTTTTTCTTCCCAAAAGAGCCTTTTCGAAATTATTGGACAAGGACGCTTAAAGTCTTGGATGGAATGTGAAATGTTTCAAACGCTCTTTTTACCGAATATGACCCAGTTTGAACAGCATTCGTGACATTAGGAAAATCATTTTTACTCCAGATCTCTCCGCTTGAGTTAGAATTTTTCCTGCGTTTATTCAGAATCTTGAAAAGTAGATAAAACACACATTGTTAAACTCTATTATATATCATTATTATATTTCATTTATTATTATAAATATGCAGAGATGCCAACTTGCTGTGGACAGCAAATAAATATTTTAAAGTGGTAGTTTATCAATAGTGATTCTTGGTTTAATAATTTCAATTTTGTAGATTTATATCCGCCACTATTTCTAAATAATTCGTAGGCTTATATAATTGACCACTTTATAGTATTAAGTCATGCTGTATCTTTTAAAAAGCAAGCAAAAGTAGTCAAATATTTTCAAAATTTAGTTTGTAGTTATTTACCGTTTTTTTTTAATTATTTTGGCGTGTCCGGAGCAGTTGGCATCTCAGAATATGTATGTGCTGAAAGTGTCAGACGTTAAAGATAAGAACGCAAAAAGATGTGACTATTAAAATTTTGATAAGTGTGATTAAAATTCACAATATTTTATTTAAAAAAATTTTCAGTTTTTTCATCCTCATCAATATTTATCTGGGCACCTGGGGCAATTAGCGGTTTTCAGTTTTTTAGTGAAAGTAAATGAAGTATGAATTATTTGAAATGTTAGTCATACTGCTAGTAACGATTGAATATTCAAGATTCCAGCGGGCCTTGAAAATTTTAAAAAGTGGTTTAAAAAAATAAAAATATCGATATTTTAATTTTTGTGTAACCACCACTAAAAATTATTTTCCGAAGAAAGCATACATGCATGGAAATTCCAGCTTGCTAATCGACTTAACGATAAAATGTTATATTAAAATAAGCAATATATTCTAGCATTTATGTAAATTTACTACCATTACTAAAATTTTTCAAGGAGCGCGGGAACCCTGATATTTTTTAAAAGATAATAAATATATAACTGTGATTTGAGTTTCGACCACTTTTATTTTTAATCGCCTGCGGCTTGCTATTAATAATTACAAATTAATAATAGCAAGCCGCAGGCGATTAAAAGTTACTATTTACTTTTTCTCAATTCTATTTATTCTATTATTTTCTCAATTCTATTATTCTATTCATTATATTCTCAATTCTATTATTATATTCTCAATTCTATTATTATATTCTCAATTCTATAATTCTATTATTTTCTCAATTCTATTTATCTTCTATTTACTTTTCCTCAATTTAAAAAAAAAACAGTCCTATAACGTTAAACTGAAAAAAATGTTGGTAGTCATGAATATTTTAATTTTCTCGTAAACACTCTGTAATGAAATAATTTTCTTACCAGTTTTTTACGTTGTTGATATATATATTTTGTAGCCAGTTTTAAAATATATAAGCTTTTCTGATTTTAATTGGTTTCCAGATTCTGATTGATTTCTGTTGCTACTTATATGTCATGCTTCTTATTATGTCACGATTCCTCAAGATAAAAACTAAGAAGGAAATTATTATGCTACCCTTAAATTTATAAAATAAAATACATAATGATATTAACCAGTTATCATTTAGGTGCACATAATACATAAATAGGTTTTCAATCTTCATAAGCTTTTCTTCCCATTCATGGGAGAAAGCGAGACTGATAAAAGAAGAAACACTGGTAGTAAACCAATTTCAGTTTTAACTAGTTATCGGGGAGAATCAAATCTATTATCTTGTTTAAATTAATCACGTTGGTTTGAGGGAAAAAAAGCAGTTCTATATAAATACTATAATCGTGAAAAAAATATCTCGGTGGTTACAGAAATTTAATTTTCAATTAATTTAATTTCTCAAAAAAAAAAAAAAAATACTAGAATGAAATATTTTACGTACCAGTTTTTTCTCTTTTCCGTCTTGGTTTATCGGCGCTTTCAGTCCTGTACCCATACCTGCCAACTTTAACTTTTTCCGAGAATGGATTTTCAGAGTGGTTGTAAAACAATAAACGAAAAACAATCTGACTCAAAAATATATTTATATTTTAATCCCGTTGAAATTCGCTTGCACTACGGTTATTATGCTTTGATATATTTATTATAATTATTTATATGTAGTGGTGGTCAAACTCATTTATAATTATCATTATAATTCAAAAAGTTAATTGGAATAACCTGAGTATTGCTACCACTTTAAATATGAAAATAAAATCTTCCGGAAGAGTTGGCATGTATGTGTACCCATTACAGGGGTGAAAGCGAGACGGAAAAGAGGAAAGGCTGGTAGTAAAACCTTTTCAGTTATAGCTAGTTTTTGGGAGGAGTTCACTTATTTCTTTTTTAAATTATTCAACAATATCTAATTTATCCTGGAAAAGAAGCAGTTTTATATATATGCTAAAATTATAAAAGAAATCTTGATAGTTACAGATATTTTATTTTTTTCGAATAAAATGCTGAAATGAAATGTCTTACGTATCAGTTTTTTCTCTTTTCCGTCTTGCTATATAAGGGCTTTCAGCCATGACCCATTAGCTGTCTCAAAAATCCAATGAATCAGTTAATTCCTCTTTTCGGTAGCGCACTGAGATATTTGAGCAACGTTTCATAACGCGTGCACGCCGGGTGTTGCGCCTGAAAGCGGGACGGAAAAGTAAAAATACTGGTAGAAGAACTATTTCATTATTAGATAATACTCGGGAGGAGTTAATCTATTCTCAACGATAACAATTCACTGTTAGGAAATTTATCACGGCGAAGAAGCAATTCAATATAAAAATTGCATCCGTTAAAAATAATTGGTAGTTACGGATTCTTATTATTCCCAGAAAAAAACTCAAAAATGAAATTTATTTGTTACCAGTTTTTACTCCGGTGCGCCGCCCAATGAAACAATCTAGCGTGGGTCTCCCCGGCGTGAACGTGTTAGTACAGTATTTTTCTGTAATACTTACGTAAACCCCCATCCAAAGAAATAATGATGTCCTCTTTTCACCGATATCAGACTTTTCATACAATTTGTTATACTGATGGTTGCAGACATGATGAATGGCTAGGTACCTAAGCCATGTCTGGTTTCATTTTATAAGCGAAGCAAAATTACGTTGTGGTAGGGAATTAGTGCTTATGCTAAGTTGACATTTATAATGAGGCTATTACTTTCGTTTAACTTCGAATCCATTTCATATTTAACTATGAGTATTTCAATTCAAAGCTTAACACAAAGCTAAAGCCTTCTTTTCACAATTTTTGTGAAAAGAAAGGTCTTTGTTCAACATAAAATTAATTTTAAAACACATGGATAATAAACTTACCAGTTTTTTCTTTTTGAAAAAAGTACACCAAAACTTAAGCGATTTATGGGTCAAATAAATAGATTACCATTCAAATCAAAAGCTTATAATTAATAGCGTCGTTCCTTAACATGGATACTTTTCGGTAAACCGGTTCATTGATATTATTTAGCTATTTTATTATTTTTAATTTAATTTTCATGCCTTAAAAAATAAAATATGTAAAAAAAGTTTGCTTAGGTCTACATTTTTTGGAGACTTTTCTCTTGCGCCCAGCTAACAGAAAAGTACCTTTTGTAATATAAATTCATAACATTACCTCATTCTGTGCGATATTTTGTAAATGGAATATTTAGTTTCTGATTTTCAATTAACAAACAACAAATCCTTTTATAATAAATTTTATGTATACTCGAGTTCAGTAATATATAAAATATTTACCGAGTTTTTATAGTAATCGAAAATTTAGTAAAAATTTTAATAAAAAAAATTGTGGACGAATCTGAACTGATAACAGAGCAAAAGTTTGAGGTAAAAATTTTATCCCAATCAAATCTATTTTAATGAAACAAAAATTTGGGCATTTTTAATTGAATAGTTTTTAATTTGTTTACTATAAAAGAATTTTTTTTTTTGAAAAGCAATCGTGGGGTCAGTGAACGAAGCAAGCAGTGAGTTTTGCCTCGTTGTAAATGTAATAATATATCCATAATAAATTATTTTTTTATGTCATACTTTACAGTTTTTTGATATGTATAAATGTATTCAAAATATGCACAAATATATTCATTGCTTCAATCATAAAATTAATACCATGTATCTTTTGTTTTTTAGTGCCTTTTTCCCCCCAGAGACTAACTATTTTATTCCACATTCTCATTCCACGATATTATGAACTTTTTTTTGCATTTAAATTTGTGTTTGATCTTTTATCAGTGAACGATCTTTACAATGAAACGGCAATTAATATCGGTACTTTAGCTATTTAGATTTTCTTGCGTGATTTGCATATGAGCACCTGTGTGAGAAGGGAAGAGACACGTCTCAAGACAATCTGCTGCGTCTTAGAGATTCATAAGTTTACTATAATTTGGCTATCACTCTATGACAAAACTAAATTATACTGACAAAACAAAAATAATTGTAAACACTTAACTTCATGAAAATAACTTCGAAAATGTATAAATTAAGTTAACAATTCAAACTTAGATGCAACTTATTCAAAATGAGTAATACTATCTCAAAGTTGCATTTATGCCTATTTGACGAAAAAAAAACTTCATTTAACGGTCATATTTGTATTGAATAGCATTAATATTGTTTAAAGAAAATATTATTAATACACTATTATTTAAATGTACAATTTCTTAAAAATTGGTGCGTATATTACTATTAATACACTATTATTTAAAGAAAAACTGAAATTTTAGAGTTTATTCATGAAAACTGATAAAAGAAAAAACAACATTATTTCTATCACCCAAATACTTTGACTATCCGAAGTATATCTAGTCTCAATAACTTCTGATAATCAAAGTCCTGCTGTATTTTCCATCCAGCTGTTTCGTTTAGCGATCAGTTGGTCTGTGTCAATGGAAAAAGCAGCAAATGTTTTAATTTTAAACTTTTCTAAATTTTAAACAAAAAAAAATTTCCTAGTTTTTTGTTTAAAAAAAATCAGCTGAATGAACAAAAAGTCATTCTTAAATTAATGCCCTATTACAAAAATTTACATTTGCTTGTAATCGATAATTAACTAAAGTTTAGCACTTTTCATAGAACCAAAAGTGCATTCAAAACATTAATTTAATATTAGAAAAATAGAAGTGATGCATTAGTAAATGTATGAAATTTTAATGTTTGAAGGTTTCCATTGACAAAATCTATTGATCTAAAATATATTTCCATTGACAAAATCTGCGCTCATTTACACCATTCGTTTTCTACAGCCCTCCTTACTTATAGGAGTGTTAGTAGGCTTCCAAAACTCACGTTTCTTAGGTTATTCGTTGAATACTTGTTGCCGTTTTGGAAAATGTCTTCTTCTCCAAAAACACTCAAATACAACGATTTCTTCATCCGCTGACTTCTCTGAATGAACCTTGACAGTATAAATGTATTTTATTTTATTGAATAAAACTAAAACATGATCATTCTACGAGAAATCTAATTTTTTTTTCGATAAGTTATTTAACTCCCTTCTAAACTAAGGATATTAGTCGATATTTGTTGCCATTTTGGGAACCTTCTTCCACTTATAAAACACTCGACGGTTATCACACAGAACCTTCATTTACTAAGATTCACAGAAAAGAGTGGACAAAGTGAATGTATTTTGTATAGATAATTAAACTAAAGCATGATCATTCTCCGATAAATCTCAATTTTTCTTTTCTTTGATAAAGTCATTTAAAGGCATGTTTGGACGATGCAAACTCTTCGACGAAGATTGATTGACATTGATTGAAACTTGTTTTGCTTTGAGCTTGGATTGTGTTAATTATCATCCAAGTACTTGGTCCAAGCCCTTGGTCCAAGTACTTGGTCCAAGCCCTTGGACGATGGTAGAGCATGTTCTACTTTAGATCCAAGTTTTGCCTCCCTTAACCAATCAACGTCTTAGGTTTTGTGACGTCAATAAGCAGAAAACAGATTATTTCATTTTGTTGTCCGTTTTCATGTATTTTAGTCCAAATAAATTTATATGTTACGGTCTATTTATGTTATTATGATTTTATTAGAATTTATTTAGCAATTTTAAACTCATGTAAGTAAGTTTTTAAAATGTTAAATATGAGCAGTGAGCATGTGCAAGTTTTTCTTCCGATCAATCAGTGACATTCAAGAACTTGGATAGTGTCGACGAATCATCCAATTTCTTGGACAGAGGAATTCCTTCAATTTCTTGGATTCAATAACTTCGACCGTGTAAACAGGCCTTAATCTTCTTCTAAACTAAGGATATTCGTCGGTATTTGTTGCTCTTTCGGAAACTTTCTTCCACTTATAAAACACTCAAAGGTTATCACGTAGAACCTTCATTTACTGAGATTCACGAAAAAAATTGACAAAGTAAATGTATTTTGTAAAAATGAAACTAAGGATATTTCTTCGAGAAATCTCTTTTTTTTTCTTTGATGACGTCATTTAACCTCCTTCTAAACTAAGGATATTCGTTGATATTTGTTGACATTTCGGCAATCTTCTTAAACTTATAAAACACTTAAAGGTTGTCAGCAAGTACCTTCATTTACTGACTTTCACAAAAAAGAATTGACAAAGTAAATGTATTTTGCAAAAATAAAACTACAGATATTTCTCCGAGAAATCTCTTTTTTTTCTTGGATCAAGTCATTTAACCTCCTTCTATATTGGTGGGTATTTGTTGCCAATTCGTGAATCTTCTTCCATTTATGAAACACGCAAAGATTATCAGGTAGAACTTTCATTTACTAAAATTCACGAAAAAGAATCGACAAAGTAAATGTATTTAGTATAGATGAATAAACTAAAACATGATCATTCTCCGAGAACTCTCTTTTTTTTTCTTCATTAAGTCATTTAACCTCCTTCTAAACTAAGGATATTCGTCTGTATTTGTTGCCATTTCGGCAACCTTCTTAAACTTATAAGACACTTAGAGGTTGTCATTTAGTACCTTCATTTACTGAGATTCACGAAAAAGAATTGACAAAGTAAATGTATTTTACAAAAAAATATCGTTTTTTTTTGTCTCACAAATCTCACTTTTTTTAATATATCATTTAAATACTAAGTTCTTCAGTTTCAAAAAAAAATAATAATAAATGCTGAGAGTAAAACAATTAATCAGAAATACAAAACATAGTTAATAATCACGATCTTCTTAAATAAATAGTCGGCAAACAGTAAAAAAAAAAATTTTTTGGAAAGGGGGATTAAGATGAAAATCCTATTGATGATCAAAACAGTACCTGCTTTAAAAATGGCGATGCCGATGAACAATTATGAATTACAGATACATTTATAAATTCTGAAATCATTAAAAAATATCTCAATTATTTTAAATTAGAATGAAAAAATAAAAATATTAATATTTTTCTTTGCTCAAATCTCAAGCATATCTTTTAAGATTTACAAGCACGTACAAAAAATTCAGGAATTATTCTGTACTTAAAAAGAAGTGATTTTTGTTAAGAGTAAATTAAAGTTTTTTTTTATTCATATTCCCCTTTCCCACCCCTCCTTATACTTTGAAAATTATTTTTCACTTTTATATCAAATTGTAAACTGTATTGACAATATTGTTTTTACAATTAGAAATAATTTGAGGCAATAAACATTTATTATTCCAGGTATGAGCAGTTAATGTAAAAAAAACCTTAATAAAACAAGGTTTATTCACTACTGAATATTTAATTAAAAAGGAGACGTAACTTTATTGTGTGGAATGAATAATCGATTTCGATGCTTATTCAAATAATTTTAAGCTAATTAAATTGAATTCAACGGTGGAAAAAAACACTTGTCTTAAAAGTAGTAAATAAAACAGTAGTAAATGAAAGAAAAAACATTAAAATCACAAGATATAAAATTATTTCAATAGAAAAAATAAACTTTACGTGATACTTTGAACTTTTATTAAATGAAAAAGAAATAAGTTATTCTTAGAGATAATTATAAAACGTAGAATTATTTAAGTCAACATTAAATCAAATTATGTGTCTCTTTTTTTTCGAACACTAAAGCAATGAGATATAAATACAATTTCTTAAAAAAGTAGTTGCATTTTGATACGATAGAAATGAGTTTTTTTCGTTGAAAAGAGAACACAAAATAAATTTAAAAATTTACTTTTTGTATGTTTTAAGTTGTTTACTAGAAAAATACGCGTCTAGACAAGGAAAAGCAAAAGAATACAGAAAGCTATCCTTTATTTTTTGAATTTATACTGCATTCGAAATTTTAATTTCTTGTTGCCTGTATTGTTTATTTATTGATTTTAAGCATTTGAATAATAAAAATGTTTATATGCTAGATAGTTTTTATTTTTGAACAATTTAAATGATAATTTTAAAATAAATTTTAATGAAAAAAAGTTTATTTAACAGAATTATTAATTGCTAAAAATGTTTTCATAAAATTATTTTGTTTTCCTTTTGGGATCATTATAAAAAGTGTTGTTCTTCTCAAATAGATCTAAAAATGTCAGTGATATTATAACTCGTAAAAGATATTGAAATATGAATAAGTTTTTTTAAAGAAACAATCATTTAAAATAATTATGAACAATGAACTTATGTTTTATGTCGTATGTATGAAATTTGATTTTCTATGTAATAATGTAATATGATAGGCCAGTAAGGAAAACAGTAGTAAAACCATTTCAATTATTAATAAAAGTTAATAAAATAAAAGGTTATTAATAAAAATTATTAACAAAAATTATTAATAAAAGGTTTTCTAAAAGAGAAATAAAAGCTCTGAAAACTCTTAATAATAAAATATTTATCACTATTTACATTTTGTCGGGACTAACAAATCTTAATAATAAACTATTTAGCGCTATTTACCTGTCTGACATATCTCAATAATAATCTTTTTATTACTATTTACTTTTCGTTGGGTCTAACAAATCTTAATTATAAACTATCTATCACTATATACTTTTAGGCGGATCTGACAAATCTCAATTTTAAACTATTTATCACTATTTACTTTTTGTCGGGTCTGACAAATCTTAATAATAAACTAATTATTACTATTTACTTCTTGTCGGTTTTGATAAATCTCATTTTTCATCTGTTTATCACAATTTATTTTTTGTCCGGTCTAGCAAACCTTAATAAACAATTTATCACTATTTACTTTTTAACGGGTCTGGCAAATCGTAATAATAAATTATTTATCTCTATTTACATGTTGCCGGGATTAGTAAATCTTAATAATAAACAATTTAGCTCCATTTGCTTTTCGTCGGGTCTGGAAAATCATAATAATAATCTTTTTATTACTATTTACTTCTTGTCAGGTTTAACAAATCTTTATAATAAACTGTCTAATAACGTAACATATTAAAAGTAGGCAGTGATAGTTTTCTGTCGCAAAAAACTATTTCAAATAATAAAAATGAACTAAAACTAAATCATTTACATTCAATCAGAAGAAAATTAAATCATGAATAATTTTTCATTTATCTTCTGGTGGCTCATCGAATGTCTTCAAAATGTTTTCTTTCCTCCAAGTGTCTGAGCACTATAAGTTCATCTTTATTTCATAATTTTTTTTAAATAGAGCTTTTTTAAACAATTTTTTTAATAAATGCTAATAGTTTCCCTAAAATTATTCAAATTGTACAATTAAAATTAAACCTTATTAATTTATATATGAAAAATTCAAGCTTATCAATTATAATATTCAACCTCATTAATTGTCGGGAGTAACAAATCTTAATAATAGACTATTGAGCACTATTTACTTTTTGTCGGGTCTGGCAAATATAATAAATTATCTAATAAAGTAACGTAAAAAAATTTTTAAATAAGAAAAATGAACAAAGACTGAATCATTTACATTCAATCAGAAGAAAATTAAATCATGAATAATTTTTATTTTATCTTATGATGACTCAACGAATAACTTCAAAATGTTTTCTTTCCTCCAAGTGTCTAAGCAGTGTCAGATCATCTTCATTTTATTATTTTTGTTTAAATAGAATTTTTTTAAAATCGGTGTTTCTTAATATACGAGGGTTGTCCATAAAATAAGGTTCCCAACGAATTTTTACAATTAAAAATATGTTTATTGGCATTGAATAATATATGTTTGGAAAGCTTAGACTTCCCTCTATTTTTTGACATAATTGACGTTTAGATCAATGCATTTTTGCATGTGGTGTACCATCTTCTTTATACCTAAGTCGTAGAATTCTGCCGCCGCGACGCGAAGATAGCTTGAAACCTCTTCTTTCAGCTCTTCCTCGGTTGTGAAATGCGTCCCTCCCAAGTGTTTCTTTAATTCAGAGAAGAGGCAATAATCACTGGGGGACAAGTCTGGGCTGTAAGGGGGTGTGTGACAGTATTCCATCCAAATCTGTTGATGAGAACAGTTGTGGCACGGGCGGTGTGCGGACGTTGCCGTTTGTTGTCATCCGTCAGCATTTTCGGGACCCACCTTGCACAAACCTTGGCATATCCTAAGCGGTCTCTCAAAATGTTGTGAATGCAGGACTCGCTGACATCAGGGATCATCTCGCTGAGGTTCCGAACAGTTACCCTTCGATCTTTCAGCATTGCTTCTTCCACTTTCGCAATCGCTTTGTCCGAAAACGATGCCCGGCCAGAACGTTGTTCGTCTCTGCACCATTTGCAGACATGTTGCACATTCATACACTTTTCCCCGTACACCTCACACAGTTCGGAATGAATGTCCACCGGAGGAACGTTTTTTGCACACAAAAAATTAATCACAGAGCGTAATTCGCACCTGGCGGGAGAAACAAATGAGAGCTCCATCTTTCACGGCTACCAAGACAAGAATGAATGTTGTAGACAGCTCACCGGGGCGGGAACTGGGCGAAAGGGAGCTAAGCTTCATGCCAGTCTCGCCAAATCCCGCCTAACAGCGTTCCTAGCGTCCGCAGCTCCTAGGGAACCTTATTTTATGGACAACCCTCGTATGTTAATAGTTTCCGTAAAATTATTATAATTGTCGAATTAAAATTCAACCTTATTAATTATAAACTTTGAATTATCCAGTATGATATTATTACCTGGCACACATCCAGTTTCGGATCAATCCAAGGTAACTAACAAATCAAACGTGCTTTTGTTCTTCAGTAAGAACTCGCCACAATATGATCTCACTATCATCTATTTACTCATCGATTTCCCTATTTTGTAATCCGACCTGTAAGTATAAGTACGCCTGCCTGTAAGTGTAAGTACATTTGAATTCACTAATCGCTTTATTTATTAAATTTTGTATTTTATTCTTTATTTTTCTTGAATTTTTATTTTTTACTATTGGCTTGATATTTTTTATTTTGTATTTTTTGCATAATTTGTTCTATTTTCGTTTCAATTTTTTTGGTGTTCCTCACACTATTGTATTAATATATTTCGTATTGTGCTTTTCTAGAGGAGTAATTATTATTTTTTTTTTACGGCAGGCACTGAAAACTTGTTCTTTATACCCCTTTCATAGAGTGGTCCACATTCACACAACAGAGAACAACACTGAAAGAAACATCCATGCCCTGAGCGGGATTCGAACCCGCAACCATTGGCTTAGCATTGTCAGGCATGCTGACTACTCGACCACCTGGCCGGCTCTAGGGGAGTATTTGTAGATTCATTGTCGATGCAGTTTTGCAGGCTTGCAAAGGTTACAAAAAATGTTTTCTCCCTCAAAAAATTGCAACTGATTCTTTTCTGTATGTTTCCTGTATTCCTTAACCAATCCTGTATTTGAAAATAGTTCACTTTTAAAAAGTGTGGAATAAAAGGCTAAATTGGACAGCCGTTTAAATGGACTACATAGACTTAACTTTAGATAGGTATAGTTTATAGGTATGTATAACTTTAATATATTTAATATAATTAATGTATTTAATGTAATTAATATATTTAATATAATTAGTATATTTAATATAATTTAAAATCGTGCCAACTAAACATTAGATTAAGCTTAGTTTTTAATATAATGACTGCGTTAAAGTCAATGTTAAATTTGAATTTTTGAAGATAATGCATCAAATTGAATCAGTGTTTGAGTTATTTCCGACACCACATTTTAAATTTATCTGGAATATTGTTCTTTGATTTTTTTAATGCAAATGTGGTAGCTAATTCAGGAAAAAAATCTATTTAGACAGTGTTAAATTTATTTATTCCACTATTATTAACTAGATCTCAGATAAAAAAATCCCACTGTAAAAGAGTTTTTGTCTCGTAATAATCTCCTCATTAGTCAACTCATTTACTATTTCAAAACGTTTAAAAAAATTAATTAAAAAGCGCAAAAAGGGAGCGTAAAAAGCAGTGCTATCTATAAATAAAAACAAGTTTTAATCTTTTTAAAAATGTTCAAACGCTTTTGCTAGTTTTCTTTACAAAAATAAGATTTAAACAATAAAAACACAACATTCAATTGCAATTTCTTATGGTTTAATGTCAGTAAAACACTTTAACTAAATCGATCAGCGTGGTTGCGTCTAGACATCTATTAGACTAATCAGTCAGCTTATTTTTTAATTCCTATTTTTTATTTCACCATTTTTGTGAAAAGTTAATTTTTTTTTTTTAAAGTGAAGTTGAATGAAATGGAACTTATTACTAATAAATAAATAAAATTATTATATTTTAAAGAAACGTTTGAAGTTTACTAACTTTCTTGTTATTAATTTGGTTTTTTATTTAGTTAAATAAGTTTTATTTCCCGTAAAATGCATAAAAAAATTTTTAAAATCATTAAATTATTTACTTAACAGACAGGGAAAGATTTTTCAAAATTACTTTTATTGTTAGTTTTATCTGTAAATGTTAGGATGTAAAAAAATAAATAAATAAAATTATAAAACTTCTTTAATTGAAATGGATAGCTAAGATAAAAAAGTTGATTATTTTTAAAGTTTTGCCAGTAGTAATTGTCTAGTCTTATAAATAGTTGTTAATAACTTTCTTTTTACTTTATAGATCAATTAATATTCATTGCCCGAGTCTTGGAGCCGCTAATTGAAATGTCTGACTCATGGGCGACGTGAGCGGGAGAGGGAGAATGTGGGTATACACCCATAAAATTATTTCAATAGANCCCCCCCCCCCCTCAATAATTAGAAATCTTTAAAAGTCCCACTCAATATTTCGAACAAATAACGAACATTGGACCGTGATGGCTCAGGGGATAGAGCATTCACCTTCTAAAAGGTGAACCGGGTTCGAATCCCAAGAATGACTGGTCGATATGAATTTCGCATCCGGCTTGCACCGACCACAGTGCTGACGTAAATATCCTCAGTGGTAGACGGATCATGGGTTAGAGTCCCCTTGCCTTTAGACTAACCATGGGAGGTTTTCGTGTTTTTCTTCTCAGTGTAACGAAAATGCGGGTTAGTTCCATCAAAAAGTCCTCCACAAAAGCAAAATTTCTCTCAATACTTTATCCCTCGTCTTCTGGATTGGGTTCAAAATTACAAGGATACGGAGTTGAACATTAGTAGCCGTAAACCCTAAATTGGGTCGGCTGTTCAACGACGGTAATAAAATAAAATATAAATCAACTAACATTGAGCCGTGATGGCTCAGGGGATAGAGCGTTCGCCATCTAATGAGGTGGCCCAGGTTCAATCGCAACGTCGACTGGAATTCTGCTCCCAGCCCGCACCGACCACAGTGCTGGCATAAAATATCTTCAACGGTAGACGGTTCATGGGCTAGAGTCCCCTTGCCGTCAGGTTAACTGTAGGAGGTTTTCGTGGTTTCCCTCTTCACGAAACGCAAATACGGGTTAGTTCAGACAAACAGTTCTCCCGAAAGGCTAGTTTGCTGCCAATGCTTGAATCATGTCTTGCCTTTCTACTGGATTGGGTTCAAAATTACAAGGTTATGGAGTTTCCCTTTGATAGCCGTGAATTCAAATGTGGTTCAGCTGCCGGCCATATTATAAAATAACAAACCTTTTCGCTAATTATAGTCGATTAAATTTCCTAAAGTTGAAAACAAGAAATGGAGAAAAACAATTGATGGTATTTAGCAAATTAAATAAATTTTTTTTCTGTATGTGTGAAATCAAGTGATCTATTGTGACTGTGTAATTTAATTTCGCACCCCCCCCTCGAAAATTGTGTTCCTGCGACGCCTATGGTTCGACTCCTGACTTTACTGAATGCTCGACTTCGACCTCAATCAAAATTTTCTCCAAATCCTAGGCAAGTTATGATATTTTTAAGTAATAATTAATTTCAAAATATATAATTATATTTCTTAAATATGATTAAAGTAAAATGCTCTTTGTTTGAAATTGCATTTTAGATTATAGCATAACGGTAAAAAAAAAACACATTTCTAAAATTATTATTTGAACAAAATATTGAAATTTTGATAGATCATTATAAGAAAAAACCACTCTCAAAGCTTCGGACCACTCTCTTGACGAAGCTATTGGGACCATATTTGAATTCGTCGAAAAAAAGATATGTTTATTCAAAGAAAGTATGTTTTTGTTTCTGATTAAGCAACTTAAAATATAGTTTACACTAGTTAATTGGAATATTTCAGGTCATGCCCTCGAACCATTAAGATTGAGTCCTAGAACGTGAAGATCCGATCATTAGATCAAAAGTTATTCATTGTAATCTGTATTTAATTTAATTTATTTATTTAATTTAATTTATTTATTTATATAATTTGATTTATTCTTTGATTATTTAATTTATTTATTTATATAATTTGATTTATTTATTTTATTTTATTTATTTATTTAATTTTTTAAATTGTTAAAGCACTCTTAATGAATTCAAAAGATCAAAAACGTTAGAAAAATTTACTGTTTCCTTATTCAATAGTCATTCGTTGAATTTCCACTTCACCAAATCTTCTTGAAAGTTTCGTCCACATAATATCTATTTTCCTTTATTACGGAAAAGCAGAATCGATATTTAAATGACTCGTGCCTCTTTCCACACCATTTCGATAATCTTTGGCGGCTTTCTCCACCGCCAAGGTATCAGCAACCCTTGACTAAAGTTAGTTTATTTGTTTAATAGGATAGACTGCGATTCTTTTTACCTTTAAAATATTTTTTCAACTCCTTATCTTTTAACTTTTTTTTTGTCATTTTTCTTGTCCTTGCTTCATTGCTTTTTCGATTTTTACCTTTTAATTAGTGTAGCGGCATTATTAGAGTTCAAGTATTTTAATTAATCACGTGGTGGGTATTGTTTCACGAAAACAAAATATTCAGCAATCTGTTAAAAATAGTTTTTTTTTATCACTTTTATGGAGAAAAAAAATTTTTTCTCCGAAAAGTGATTTCAGTGAAAAAGAAAACAAGTTTTGTATGATGCATTTATTGATTTCCTATTGAAAAGAAATAAAAACTGGAAACTGGTTATATCGCTATATTTATTCTTTATTTAAAAAGATAAAAGGTTACAAAAATGTGTGACAAATTTCTGATGAAATGTTTAATTAAAATTACATCTTTTTTTTAAAAAAAAATACTTCTTTATAGATTTTACGAAACAAAACTAAAGCTAAAATAGCATGTAAGGACAACATATTTTACTTTTATTTTTTGTTGCTTCAGATATTTAAAAAAAGAATAGAATTTAAGATTTACACAGTTAAGTAAAAATAATTTTTAATCACGTTGTTTTAGAAAGAGAAATAATATTTCATTACGTGCTTTTTTTTTCTTTTTTAAATTAAGTAACTTTATCATAGGACACTATTTTTTACTATTGAGTCAACATTAAATATCAATTGAGACGTTAAGTTTCAATCGATACACTTTTCGAAAAAAAAAAATTTCTCCAAATTTTATAAATTTTGAGCCCATTTTTTTATTTTTGAGCGATTTCATTTTCATCGATATCATTTTGAGCGATGAATATGCTAAAACAATATGATATGATATGTTTGATGGAATATGTTAAAGAAAATGATTCATAAAGAATTAAAATGTATTATTTCAAAATGTTTTGTAAACATTTTTTTAGATTACTATTATTATTACGTTACAGTTCAACTTCAAGTTGAGCAGCGTAATTAGATTATTTTGCTCAAGATAAAAATAAATAAAGAATTAAAAAGTTTTATTTAAAATCTTTTGTAAACAATTTTTCTACATTAGAGTTCAACCTTAAGTTGAGTAGAGTAATTACGTTGTCATGAAAAGATACATGAAAAATTGAAAAGTTCAATTTTAAATGTCTTGAAAGCAATTTTTTTAGATTATTATTATTGTTACATTGCAGTTCAACCTCAAATTCAGTAGGGTTGCTAAAAAGAATTATGGAATTATGGTGCGTTATTATGGTAAAGAAAAACATATTTAAAGAATTAAAAAGTTTCATTTAAAATGCTTTGTAAGCAATTTTATAAGATTATTATAAATATTATATTACAGTTCAACCTCAAGTTGAGTAACGTAATTAGATTATTATGCTTAAGATAAAGATAAATTAAGAATTAAAAAGTTTAAAAATCTTTTGTAAGCAATATTTTTTTAGATTAGTATTACATTAAAGTTCAACCTAAAGTTGAGTAGAGTAATTACGTTGTTATGTTAAAGAAAAAGATGCATGGAAAATTAAAAAGTTTCATTATTTAAAATGTTTTGAAAGCAATTTTTTTAGATTTTTATTATTGTTACATTGCAGTTCAACCTCAAATTCAGTAGGGTAATTACGTTATTATGGTAAAGAAAAACATACTTAAAGAATTAAAAAGTTTCATTTAAAATGCTTTGTAAGCAATTTTATAAGATTGTTATAAATATTATATTACAGTTCAACCTCAAGTTGAGTAACGTAATTAGATTATTATGCTTAAGATAAAGATAAATTAAGAATTAAAAAGTTTAAAAATCTTTTGTAAGCAATTTTTTTTTAGATTAGTATTACATTAGAGTTCAACCTAAAGTTGAGTAGAGTAATTACGTTGTTATGTTAAAGAAAAAGATGCATGGAAAATTAAAAAGTTTCATTATTTAAAACGTTTTGAAAGCAATTTTTTAGACTTTTATTATTGTAACATTGCAGTTCAAACTCAAATTCAGTAGGGTAATTACGTTTTTAGGGTAAAGAAAAACATACTTAAAGAATTAAAAAGTTTCGTTTAAAATGTTTTGTAAACAATTTTATAAGATTATTGTTAATATTACAGCTCAACCTCAAGTTGAGTAGCTTAATTAAATTATTATGCTTAAGATAAAGATAAATAAAGAATTAAAAAGTTTTATTTGAAATTTTTTGAAAGCAATATTTATATATTATTATTTACATTACAGTTCAACCTCGAATTGAATAAGGTATTTACAAGTTTTCAACCAACAATTAAACTAAGTCTTTGTAACGATCTTTTACAAAAAATTGACATGGTTAATTTTTGCTAGTTCAATTCATTTGAAAGTCTTACAAAACGTACTTACGTAATATTTAAATGATCTCCAACCAAGATTTGAAACCAATTGTCAGATTCTTGTAGGTTATGTTCTTATAGGTCAGATTATTATAGGTTATATTAGAATCTTTTAAGGCTTGGATGGGGAAATTTCAGGGTAAAAATTAATATTTGTCAAAAAAGGATTTCATACAGTAAAAAATAAATAATTAAAAAAAAAACATTTTTTTGGAATTATAGTTTACTAAAAAGACTTAAATCATAATACCTATTAAAAAGTATATTTATTGTTGCTATAAGCTCCAGAAAACGAAATTCACATTAAAATTTTAAAAATAGGGGGTGGGGAATCAGTCGAGTAGTGCTAGGAAAAATTGTTTGCCCACAGGAAATCAGATGCAAAAAGGAATTAGTTGTTGAGAGAAGTTTCAGAACAACCAATAAATTAATAAGAATAATAAAATATTGATTGTTAAACAGTAATATAATAAATATCCCCATGAAATCTAAGAAATACACTACTCACATTGATATTTTAAAAATAGGAAGAAGAAAAAAATCGGCCGAGTAGTGCTAGGAAAATTTGTTTACCCACAGGAAATAAGATGCAAAAAGGAATTAGTTGTTGAGAGAAGTTTCAGAACAACCAATAAATTAATAAAAATAATAAAATATTGATTGTTGAACAGTAATATAATAAATATCCCCATGAAATCTAAGAAATACACTACTCACATTGATATTTTAAAAATAGGAAGAAGAAAAAAATTGGTCGAGTAGTGCTAGGAAAAATTGTTTACTCTCTGTAATCAGATGCAGAAAGAAATTAGTTGGTGAAATTTCAGAGAATATTTTATTATTTTCATAAATACAAACAATAAAATATTGATTTTTAAACAGAAATAATGTAATAAATATACCCTCGAAATCTAAGAAATACTCTCCCAGTATTGACATTTTAAAAATAAGAAAAAAATCAGCCGCGCAGTGCTAGAAAAAATCGCTTACTCACTGAAATCGAATGTAAAAAGAAATTAGTTGTTGAAGTTTCAGAACAGCTAATAAATTAATAAAATATTGATTTTTAAGCAGAAATGTTATAAATGTTCCCTTGAAATCCAAGAAATACCCCACTCGTTTATATGCTGTTTAAACGTTATTGGATGACCTTTAATTCATATATATTTCATGAAAAGCTTCAGAAGTATTTTCGAAATAAACAACAAATTAGATTTTGCGAAAGAATACCATGTGTTTCTGTTTTAGAGTCCTAATTCCTTAATCAGCAAATCAATTGATGAATTGCACGTTTTTTATGTAAACATTAAAACTAAAATTAGAATTTTTATGTCTTGATAGTCTAGATCTATATTTATTTTAAAAATCCGGAAAATGAAAGATATCTTTTATTTTCCGTATTTTTTAAAAAAAATTTTATCCTTTTTTTCCGGATTTTTATTATTATTATTTTTCCCCCAGTTGTTTGTTATTTTTTTTATTATTTTTTTTCTTTTCCCCCTTTTTTTCATATGTCTGTAGTTTTCTTTTGTTTTNAAATAGGAAGAAGAAAAAAATCGGTCGAGTAGTGCTAGGAAAAATTGTTTAGCCACAGGAAATAAGATGCAAAAAGGAATTAGTTGTTGAGAGAAGTTTCAGAACAACCAATAAATTAATAAAAATATACCAATAAAATAACAACCAATAAATTCTGTGCATCCTTAATCAGCAAATCAATTGATGAATTGCACTTTTTTTTTGTAAACATTAAAACTAAAATTAGAATTTTTATGTCTTGATAGTCTAGATCTATATTTATTTTAAAAATCCGGAAAATGAAAGATATCTTTTATTTTCCGTATTTTTTAAAAAAAATTTTATCCTTTTTTTCCGGATTTTTATTATTATTATTTTTCCCCCAGTTGTTTGTTATTTTTTTTATTATTTTTTTTCTTTTCCCCCTTTTTTTCATATGTCTGTAGTTTTCTTTTGTTTTATCTTCATTTTGAACTTATTTTATGAGTTCTATTTAATTGCAGCTTATGTGCAATAAATAAAACTTATTGTTTTTCTTAATTTTCTTCGTGTTTTTAAAAATTTAGAAATTTATAACAATAAATTTTGATTTCTTTTCTCAACAAATTTTATCATGCACTTTAGATTTTTTTTTTTTATGTAAAAAAAATTGGTCCAAGGCACAACAGGGTGTTAGACTATTTGATGATGTTATTTCAATAACATTCAACTCGAAATTTTTTTCGTCTGAACTTGTAAAATTATTGAAATTGGGTGCTCTTGCATTTTAATGCAGCATGCATATGCTTAAAATAATATAATTATAAATATAATACTAAATAATATTTTAGGAAAATATCTCAAAATTCTATAGATACAATTCTATACGTTTGTACTGATTGGTTCGATTGCACGCATTTTGGATTGATCCAAGGTAGAATACTGAAACTGCTCCAAGATATAATACGGAGACTAGTTCAAAGTACAACAAGCATTTACATTTTTTTTTTAATTTGTTAAGCTTAACAAAATAACTTATCTTATATTTTATAATTATTAATATCTTAAAAAAATGTTGTTTCATCTTAAAGGAAACAACATTTTGCTATTTATCTTCTTTTGTTCTGTTTTTACATTTGCTTTATTTTGCTTCGTTTTCAAATCAAAACTATTGCAAAAAAATTACTCAGATATTAGAAAATCAAATAAAGTTTTTACCACATGCTTGAAAAATCTAAAAGGATCACTAAGATGACACAGATAGTACCTTTTGTTGCGGGTATTAGCTACATATGCTGAATGTAGAAATTCTCAATTAAGATGAATAAATATTTGCACTGGTTCAACGCATGAGCGGGTCCAATATACAGCACTCTTCCCTATATATTACTTTTGAGACTATGCTTTTAAATATTGCGTCCAGAAACTTTCAAATATTCTGTCCAATAATTTTCACATATTTTGTCCTGTAATTTTCAAATATTCTGTACAGTAACCTTAAAATATTCTGCATAGTAACCTCCAAATAATCTGCCCAGTTGCTTTCAAATATTCTGTACAGTAACTTTCAAATATTCTGTATAGTAACTTTCAAATATTCTGCATAGTAGCCTCCAAGTAATCTGCCCAGTTGATTTCAAACATTCTGTCCAGTAACTTTCAAATATTCTGTCCAGTAACTTTCAAATATTCTGCATAGTAACCTCCAAATAATCTGCCCAGTTGCTTTCAAATATTCTGTCTAGTAACTTTCAAATATTCTGTACAGTAACTTTCAAATATTCTGCATAGTAATTTTCAAATAATCTCTTCAGTAACTTTATATACTCTCTCCATTGGTTTCCACATAATATGTTCGGTAACTTTCAAATATTCTATCCACTAGCTTTCGATTACTTTCTCCATTAGTTTTAAAATGATCTGTTCAGTAATTTTCAAATATTCTGCCCAGTAAGCAATAATTTTCAAATATTGTGTCCTTTTGACTAAAAATAGGGTTGAAGAAATTATTAAAACGATGATTTTTCTTTCCTGGTTCCTGTTCAGAAAGCACAAATCACAGAAATTATAAAAATTAGGAACTGTTACGAAGTTCAGTCAAATAATGCAAAACTCAATATATAAATAAAGAATTAGAAAATGTCTTACAAAAATGTACCATTATGCCTAAGCATTTAGAATGAATATATTTTGATCGAATTTCTACTTCAATTTAAAAACCACTTTTTTAATTCATTTCGAATGCGTAATTAACATTAAACAATTAATAATGATTTTTAAAAAAATTGTCCTTAAAAAATGTTTGTCAGAAAAAATTCTTGTTGTTTATTCAATTATCTATTATTTTTATTCTAATGTGCATTATCATTCTAATATTGATTATCATTCCTATATCACATATTTCAGATTTAAAAAAAAATTGTGCATAGCTACTTCTATTATTTTCCATGAATCTCAAAAGAATTAAATCAATAAAAATTACGAAATTGTAAAATCAAAAAAAAAGCTATTCAGTTTACAGAACAATATGAATTTAAATAACCTTGCCCCTCTTTTAGATGTTGACTTAAAAATGTAAACCTCAATTCATTGTAAAATAAAAATAAAAAAATAAAAAAAGGTTTTTTGCCGAGCTTTTTTCATATTCACATCCTGCAGCTGTATATTCAACCGTACACATCGGCCTCCCCACAATAAAACGGTTGAAAAACGCCAACTGCTTTGGGTTGTATAGGATCGGAGATACCCATTTCTTTCTATAGTTGTTTACAAGGTTACGTGACGAATTCGTTGCGGTCGGCCGATTTTACCCTCTTGTTGGTATTTTTATTTAAATAACACACAATTCGTCTCGCTAAAGAGTCACTTATATATACAAAATGAAGTGGTCATATATGGTAGGAAAAAAAATGTTATTTTTGGGATTTATTAAAGTTGTAATTGAAGTGTAACGATGTTATCGTATAAAACTGGTCAGTTGACTTTTTTTTGTAACTTTAATTATTGAGTAGCTGAGTTAGAACAGACATTACTGGAAAAGATAGGCATTTATAACTAAATATTGGAAAAATAAACTTAATAAACTTGTCTTAGCTGTCTAGACAGTTTTCCAGTTGTACTGTCATCAATATATATATATATATATATATATATATGACTTTAACACATCCANTATATATATATATAATGACACTAAATTAAGAGTTTAAGACTTTTAATTAAAAAATTATGGATTATCTTGGTCATAATACGCAAGCACAAGATATTTTAAATTCTATCCGTCTGGGGCAGTTCAAATATAACGTAAGCATATTTTTGACGCAATTTTGAACTGCCCTTCATTTTTTTTGTCAATAAAAATAAGGAAATCAAACCCGGGGGATCTTGCTTACGTAAGAAAGACGCAAGACTTTCTTTTTTTTTAGTTTTAATTTTGACTTTTGCCTTAGTAATCTAAATTTAGTAGTAAATTCAAACAAACGATGTAACTTTGCTTGAAAAAAATTTATCTTATTTATTTCATAAAATTTTGATTGGAATATTCTTTAGTACTCTTTTGTGTTTTAGGACTCAAGACCTCTAAGACTCATAGAAGAAATTGTTTTAAAATTTTTCCTTTCCCTAAACTTAACTTTCATTTAAAAATTTTCCAATTGTAATTTTTTTCTGATTTTTTATTTTTAAGAAATTTTAAAAAATAATGTTATCTTAATGTCTTTAAGTAAGCTTTGCGTACATCCCTTCCCCTTGTCAACGAAAATAAGCAAATCTCCCTCCATTAAGTGTTGACGTTTTATTTGAACGATCCCTCTTCCACAATATATAGGCTATAAATATATTTATGTTTAGATCTGAAATCTTCATAAAGTGTCTTTTCCAATCAAAAGTGGTGGGAAGTCAGTTAATTATCCACTTGTATATGCTACTTACTTGTATATGCTAATTATCCACCTCTCCCTTTTTACACTATTTCAAATTTTGGGTTGGCATTATTAAGATGATGAATTAATACCATTTCTAACTAATTCTTGATTAGATGTATCACTAATTTGTTTACATCATTTTTAATAGCCGTGGTGATAAGTCGTTTTCTATTCATAATTTCATGGGAGAATAATTTGCAGGTATCAACAACCCATCATAACAAGACTTGCAAGTAAAGCTACTTCATTTGTAGCTGATTTTCAGAAGATGTGGAATGTGCTAAAGTGTTTTTGATAACTAATTAACTGTTTAACGCTATTTACTTTATCGCGAATAAAAAACATTTCTATGTACAATTAGCAAATAAATAAATAAAAAAAACACTTAGTAATTTTTGATCTTGATCGGATTTTCACGTACTAGGACTCAGTGGTTCGAGGGGATGACCTCAAATGTGCTAATCAATTAGTGCAGACAATACTTAATCAGTTACGAGATCTGACACTGAAACGTACTTTCTCTGAATAAATGTACCTTTAATTAAATAGATTATGATTTCTGATCCCCTCCCTAAATTGTAACGGGTAGCCTTAATCTTGAAAATGTGGTCCAAACATTTCAGTCAAGAAAACGGTCAAAAGTTTAAACCCCTTAATGTTTAACTTTACTTTTTGCATATTTCACCGTAATCTCCAAAACTTCTGAAAGTAATTAAAAACTTTAGCTAGCAATTATTAAATTTGCTCAACTGAGGATAATTCAACGCAAAAAATAATTTTTGAACATTATTTATTATTTATTTAATAAGAGTCGAAAACATATGTCTAATTTTGAAAAAAAAAAAATTTAATTGTAAAGTGCACAAATTGTTACGTTATTTTATATGACAATTATGAGAAAATTTTAAAAAGTCAGATCTGTAACATTGAGGACTCCAAAATTTGGATCCCTTTCCTGACTATTTGGACCATATTTCCCAGATTGCGGCAACTTCCAACATTTTGGTGGTCAGAAATCCTTCAAAAAAAGGTATGCTTTTTCTGAGAAAGTACAGTGTGTGTTTGATTTCGGAACATAAAATATCGGCTGCTCCAAGTGATTAGCATATTTGAACCATTAAGATTAAGACCTAGTAAGGGAAAAATCTCATCATTACGTCAAAAGTTATTTAGGGTGGTTCGTTTATTTTTCGGCACTGATGATGAAACCAATTTACTTTTAGCTGCTTTTCCTGAAGGGTACAATAAGATCTTACTATTCATAATTATAAACTGCTTATTTACTTTAACCAGTTCGAAAAAAATAACCGTATGTATGTTATTACTGATATAACTATATAAAAAAAGCTTTGGAAATTGCGTATAATTAAGTCTTCTCGAAATTACGCTAAAATAAATTTTCTCACCAGTTTTTGATTTTCTCCGTCTGGATGCAGATAAACTTTCAGCCCCGATCACAACATTAAACCTCATTTAGATCCCATAATCCCTTCTCTGTCCCCTTATAGAAATTATCACCCTCTAGTGTTGAAGATGGATAAGCTTTGACCAGAGATCAATTTGTTCCACATAAAGACAACGATGTAATAATTAGATTATATATTTGGAATCGTTTAAGTTCAGAAATTATTAGTTTCGTCTTATAAAAAGAATTTTTAAAAAAATCAAAAAAGTTTAAGTCTCTTAATTTAACTAGCACGTGATCAGAGTCAAAAATTTGGAAATAAGAACTACTCAGTATAAAATACTCGTCAACCCTTTGTTGATAAATGTACGCGNAGTCCTATCAGATTCGAGTTATCGCGAATTCACTGTATTTGGAATCGTTTGGGTTCAGAAATTATTAGTTTCGTCTTATAAAAAGAATTTTTAAAAAAATCAAAAAAATTTAAGTCTCTTAATTTAACTATCACGTGATCAGAGTCAAAAATTTGGAAATAAGAACTACTCAGTATAAAATACTCGTCAACCCTTTGTTGATAAATGTACGCGAAACATTCTTCGACTCCAAAAACGTTCGATGACTATCACTTAGTTCCCTTACCCACTGAGAACTGCGAAATTTATAAGACTTATCGAAATAAATTAACGTTATAAAGATTAAAAATATTAAAATCAAATACAAAAGTTTCACTTGTTGTTGTTTCTTATCCTCTAATTGTCTGACGAAAGTCAGACAAGATCCAGTAGGTTATTGACCCTCAAAAAGTCGATGACAAGAAGTGGAGAAGCATATAAGTCCTCCTTGGAAAGGCCCAAGCAATTGAGGATATGTTCGGCTGAGGCCTGCTGGGCTTCACATTTGGAGCAGACTGCATAAGTCTTTCTTCCGTTAAAGTACGAGAGACTATTCGTGTGTCCACTTGCCAATCTGGAAATGGCTGTTTGAGATGCTCTATCACTTATATGAACAAGTGAAGAGCTCGGTTCCTTGGCCGCATACCAATGATGAGAGGGGGGGAGATCCTCCACTTTTTTGATAGATGGCTTTTGATTTTGGACTGATACTCTGAAAAGGTAAGGGCTGAGAATGAAGATGTTAAATGACTACAGCCCTCCTTGTCCAAGCGATCCGCTTGCTCATTTCCAAAGATGTCAACGTGGGGTGGTATCCACTGAAGATGAACGTCGTGGTGCTTTGAAATAAGTTGAAGTTTAAGGAGGATGGAGATACTTGTTTTGTCTCCAACTTTAGTCCAGTTGTGTAGGTGCTGAAGGGAGCTTCAACTGTCCGACAGGATCCAAAGATCTCCGAAGTCACTCTCGTTGATTATAGCATCGATGCCCTGTTCAATTGCGATTAATTCACTTCTAAAGACTGAAGTGCAATCAGGATTACGGAGACAGATGGAGTAATTTTGCACAGATTTTTCAATTAGTTCAATTAGATTAACAAACAAAATTTCACTTAGATTCTGTAGAGATACTAGCATTACAGAATATAGAAAAAGTTAGTAAATCTACCACAATATGGCAATGATGCTTTTCATTTAAAATCTTTATTCTTCTTTTTTTTATCACATAAGCACAAGAATCACATTGACATGGCGTTGCAGCCTTTAAAAAATTCGCAAGCAAATTCTTAAAAAAAATATCATCATCAAGTAACATTAAACACGTAATAGAAGTTAACTGTAATCCAATTTCATAATCGATATCTCGTTCCTTATCAATAAATACAAATAAGCCTTCTATTTATAGACAAACTGAAGAAAATTCCAGAAAGAAAATACTCGACAATTTTTCTTAACGGACATTTCCGTTTGTTGACATCTCGAAAAATCTTGAAGCATTTAAGGCATAAAACCGGAAGATATGAAGAAAAGGATTAGCTTATAGCTTGCTCAAAGAAATAAACTCAAGGAATTAAAATGGAAGTTAACTAAGTAAAAGTGCTTAGTTGAGTGATTGGTAAAAAAAAAATAGGTAAAGGGAGAGAATGTATGAAGAACAATATCATAGAATCTTTTTTTTCTTTTTAATTTTTTTTATTTGTATTTCCCGTGTGATATCTTTTAAATGAATATATGCCATTTTAACGAACCCTTTGTCACAACACATAAGTATTATAAATTTAATTATTTCATTGAACTTTGACAATAAGTCCTTTATATTTCTCATTTCACGGGAGAGTAACTTGAAAATATCAGCATCTCATAACATCAAAACTCATCCAGTTCCCATAATCCCTTCCCTGTCCCCTTATGGGAATTATCTGACTCTAGTGATGAAGATGGATAAGCGTTGATCCTAGATGAATTTGTTCCCAAATCAGTACGGCATATAAGAACAACAATATAATTATTGGATTACACGTTTGGGTTCAGAAAGAACTGAATTAGCTCCTTCGAACAAAAAGAACGAAGGAAAAAAAAATGGGACATAAGTTTGTTCTTCCCTTAATTCAATTAGCACGTGGGTAGAGTCAAAGATTCGGAAATAGGAAGAGAGGAGTAAAATCTCATTGTTTTCTACTAGGTAGCCGCAATTAAGCCATAGGCGGCCCGTGGTCGGTTCGTAATCTACCAACGCCAATTTAAACGGTGTCTTAAGCAAAGTGAACGCGTGTTAAAAGAAAGTGAAAGTCGATTATAGAAGAGGGAAAACTTATCAAAGCATGATTAAAATAACACAGCCATCAATCATACGTCCCGGGGGTTGGCAGTGAATTGTAATGGATGGAGTCTTTGACAGTTGAGGGGTCATCTCAATATTACGAAAGGATTTTCATAAAAGCATTTTGTTTAAGAAAAATCCCCATTAGGTAATTTAATTTTCATTGATTATAATTATCATAATATTATAATTATTATTGATATTAATTACCATATTTCTTTATTTAATATCATTGTTTATAAAAATTACTTTACATTGCAAAATTACACTGGAATTAGATTTCAGAAGGAAAAAAAAAACATTTTTTTTTTTTTGGGGCGGGGGGTCCAGAACATAAAATTTTTCCTCTACTTATTTTAATTTATTTATTACAATGAAACGTTCTGAAATGTTTCTAGACGTATGGGGAATTATTTATTAATTTATAAAAGAAAAACGTGCTGAAATGTTTCTTGACGTGATGATTTATTGATAAAAGAAAAACGTTCTGAACTGTTTCAAGACATATAGGGATTGATTTATTTATTGATAAAAGAAAAACGTTCGGAACTGTTTCCAGACGTATAAGGATTAATTTATTTTTTCATAAAAGAAAAACGTGCTGAAATTTCTCTAGACGTATAGGGATTGATTTATTTATAGATAAAGAAAAAGGTTCTGAACTCTAGCTAGACGTACAGGGTTTGATTTATATATTGATAAAAACAAAACGTTCTGAAACGATTCCAGACTTAGTTGTTGTTAGTTTACGTCGCACTAGAGCTGCACAATGGGCTATTGGCGACGGTCTGGGAAACATCCCGGAGGATGATCCGAAGACATGCCATCACAATTTTGATCCTCTGCGGAGGGGATGGCACCCCCGCTTCGGTAGCCCGACGACCTGCGCGCGAAGTCGAGCACTTTACGGTAGCACAGTTTAACGAGGACCAATACCGCACACCCTCGGTCCCTACGCAGACTGATCCAAGTGGTCACCCACCCGCACACTGACCGTAGCCAGTGATGCTTGACTTCGGTGATCTGCTGGGAACCGTGTCTTAACGATCAGTTCGCTGCGGGACGATTCCAGACTTAGAGAGTTTGATTTATTTATTGATAAAATAAAAACGTTCTGAAATGTTTTTCTAGACCTATAAGGATTCAGTGATCATTTGTAAGCAAAAAAGCGTGTTAAAATTGAACTAAGTTTCTCCACATAAATTCGAATATTAATTAACATGAAGTTAATTAAATACAATGCCGTATCGCACATCGAATTTGTTGAAACATAAATCTTTTTCTTCTACGTCTTTAAATTAACTTAAATTGTTTATGTATTTAATTGAAAAAGTCGTATATTTTTGTTTAGTGTACCTGGCAACTTCGATGCATAATTAGTTTGCTTATGTTTTATGCGGCTTTGTGTCTGTCTTAGTGCTTAGTGTAAGAAATATACAGTGAAAAATCTTTGAGAAAAATATAGAATGTATCAGTTTAGAGAATTGATGCAAGCGGCTTGGTTTACTCGAAATAAAATGGAAAGAACAGTTACTAATGTAAACAAATGCCACCTTTCAGCAACCAATCACGATCGAGATACCCAGACTACGCCACTTACTGGCATCCCATTGCAAAGCTTAGTGAGAGATAGTGATAAACTTCAAATAGATGCATCTAGGGCACTTAGATATCTAAACAAATTTTATAATGGTAGTTAACTTAATAATAGTAGTTAAGGTTAGTAACAATTATCTATTTCAGAAAATCACTTTAACATTCAGATGTTAGGAAAAACAGAATTTTCATACAGATGTGTTTTGTTTGAAAAATAAGATATAAAGTGATAAACACAAATGTTTTAAATGATGGAAGTTTGTTTCAATTTCGTGACCATTTTTTAAGATTTCTTAAACTCAGCGGAAAACGGAAGGAAGGGACATGCTAAGATGAAAATGAAAGAAACAGTGTTTCAAATTTTGAGAATATGTTTCTTACTATCTTTATTGGTTATTTTTTCTAATTGATGGATAGATGCAGTAAGTAAAAAAGTATGCCAAGTAAAAAAGTCAGCCCAAAACACTTTAAAAAAACTAACTTTAAAAATCCTTAAGTGTTTAGGCACAAAATCCTACAGTTTTAATTAAAGAAAAGTAAAGGCTTTGTTAAGTTTTTTTTTCCTCTAAAAAAGTTTAAGGAAAATTCCTTTTGATTTCGTTAACAAAAACGGCGGAATTTTGTGCCGAAAAGCTAAAGGATTTTTAGAGTTTTTCTTCTTTTTTTTTAAAGTTTTGTGAAAAAAGTCTTTCCACATGAATTTCAAAAATCCTTAAGGATTTTTAAAATAGCTCATATAAACATTATGAAAAATAGTTTATCAAATTATTTTTAAAAAATAGTTTATCTAAGCAGTTAAATTTTGAGTTAATTAATTTTAAATTACTTTACTTTCATTTTAATTCTCGTGTTAGTTACTTACAAAATTGTTACTTTTTAAACGAAACAAAATTATTATGTAACAAAACAGCCTGAGTAGTTGCAACAGTTTTAAAACTCCAATCTTATCCTCAAACAAACTTAACTGCTAATGAACAGTTTCGTGCATTTTACGAACTAAACCGAACGTAACTTGTCAAGTATTTCTTTATCAAAATCTTTATAAAATCCTTAATATTTTCTGAAATGAAATTAAAATTTTAATTTGAACTCTGCTTATTTAACGAAACGTTAACAAGATCTCGTGAAAGTTAAAATTATATTAATTTGTTAGAATAATTCTTTAATTGTCATTCATGAAACATTTTAAAATTCTCTTTTACATTTCCTTAATAAAATTTCCTTCACATTTCTTATATTAAATCTGCTTATTTTAAGTTGTCCTGCCGTGGAGTCACCCTAATAATTCAAATGAACTTCTTTATTTTAGAACAGAAGTAAGAAAATATTTAAAAAATTGAATTTACTTCCAGCTTTTATAAACTCTTAATACTAAATTCTATTCCTAAACCATTTTCAATAACTAAACGGAAGCTTATCCCGTAATTCAATGCAGCAATACTCAGTATTATTCTATAAAATAATCGTTGTTTTTCTTTTTCAACTAGACAGAAACTTTCACATTTATTTCTGGATTACAATTTTTAAAAATAAAATAAAAACACGCCATTACAGAATTAAATACACTGATGTCAGGTAAACTAATCCCAAAATAATGTCAAATCTATCTTTATTTCAAAATTTGCAAATTATATAAATCATCTATCTATTCAGTCATCAACTTGCATCCATCCTGATCTTAAAAATTTAGTTCATAACAAGAAAATCGAAAGAAAAAATCTAATTTTAACAGAGCTTAAATAACAATAAAATATTTGGTAGTCTACCAGGATTTTCTGTCAGCTAAAGTAAGTGACTTATTTTACAGTTCAAACTTGCAGCTAGACTAGGAAAGATAGCCGCGTATATATAGGAAGATAGCCGCGTAGCGGGCATGTCACTTTTTCATCTGTAGTTGTCCAATTGGAGACTGGAATTTTTTGGCATAGAAGGCGATAGTGATTCAGAGAGAGTGGCTGCTGGGTAGCCTCTGTGGCTACAGACAGATCTGTTATATCAAACTTGCACCCCCATGTCCTGCCCTGTATATGCATTATAACTTTTAATATGTCTTGGTAAACACGTTTCTTTATTTCTTCCAAAAACAAGCTATATCTGAAATGGTTTTACAATCATTATTTTATATTTTCCGGTATGCAAGCAGTCCTGATAAAGAAGACAGTGTAGTTGTAGTGCTCCAGAATAATTTAATGAAATATGATATAAAACTTACTTAAAAACAATCCATTACTGAATGAGGAAAACTGAGTAATTGTAGGACATAAAATCCGATGAAATATTAAATCAGTCATTGGTAGCAAACCCATTACCTGGCTAGTGCAGAAGGTGAACAATTTAGTTGTAGGGCACGCAAAATCCTATAAAACATTAAACTAATCATTGGAAACAAACCCGTTACCTGCCTAATGAATAAGGTAAGCAGTATAGTTTTATGACACTACAAAATCTTGTTAAACATGAAACTAGTCCTTGGAAACAGACCCGCTACCTGCCTAGTGAATAACAGTATAGTTGAAGGTAAACAGTATAGTTGTAGGACACAACAAAATCCTATGAAACGGGAAAGTCAATCCTTGGATTAAAATAAACGTTGCCTGCCTAGAGAATAAAGGAGACAGTATAATGGTTGTACGCAACATGGGTTGACACAACAAAATCCTATGAGACATAACATGGAAACAAACCCGCTACCCGCCCAGTGAATAACAGTATAGTTGAAGGTAAATAGTATAGTTGTAGGACACAACAAAATCCTATGAAACAGAAAAGTCAATCCTTGGATTTGAAAAAAAACGTTACCTGCCTAGAGAATAAAGGAGACAGTATAATGGTTGTTCACAACATGGGTTGAAACAACAAAATCCTATGAGACATGAAACTAACATTTGGAAACAAACCCGTTACCTGCCTAACGAATAAGGTAAATAGTACAGATGTATGACACAACAAAATCCTATTAAACATGAAACAAATCCTTGGGAACAAGCCCGTTATCTTCCTAATTAATAAAGTAAACAGTATAGTTGTAGGATATAAATCCTATTAAACATGAAAGCAATCCTTGGAAACAAACGTTTTACCTGCCTAATGAATAAGGTATACAATATAGTTGTAGGATACAACAAAATCCTATTAAACATAAAATCAATCCTTGGGGCGCTAACTGCCTAGTCAATAAGGGAAACAGTATAATGGTTGTAGACGACATTTTGAACAATAGTAGGTACACAACAAAATCCTACGAAACAAGAAATCAATATTTGAAAACAAACCAGTTACCAAACATATTAAATAAGGTAAACAGTATAGCTGTAGGACACAATAAAATCAGATGAAACATGGAATCAATACTTTTAAACCAACATGTGGTTTCTTACTAAATATAATTAACGTATTCGTAGATCAAGAGGAGAGTTTAATCTAACAACAAGATATTGTAGAGAAAAGTACTTAAATAAAAAAAAATTAGATAAAAATATTAAAAAGTTAAATTTCGAGAACAATGTTTGTTTAATTCAGAACTATCCATTTAAATGACATCATTTCATCATTGCTTATCAACTGTACGGTAAATTATATTTCTGCAGAAAATCTACATTTACGCTTTTTTATTAGAATTTATTTCACGTTCTGTACAAAAAGAGTTTGAAGTAACTCATTTATTCAAGTTCCTTCAATAAAATACGATCAGAAGAAAGTCGAAACTAAGGAATTCTTCTTGAAAATCGATTCTCTTGGCCGTTTTTATTTTTGCTTTTCCCTCTTTCACTCAATAAATCCAATTCCTAGAATAGTCCTTAAATAAATCTATCTGCTCAAGTAAACTGTTTACTTAAGTACAGTCAATATTGTGGTCATTAAAAAGTATCCTAAGTTGAGAACTTGACTTACCGTAAACAGTTTGGCTTTTTAAATCAAATAAATAAGACATCTAAAAATAACAGATTAAATTTGAAAAATCATACAATGAAAACAAAAAGAAAATAGAAATGCCCATAATATAAAAATATGAATATTCATAAAATTTAATGGATATGATATGCATAATGTAAATGTACAGTGAGCAAAAAAATAAATAAATAAAATTAAACGAACACCCTTAATAATTTTAGAGGTATTTATCGGATTTTCATGCATTAAATGTTCGAGTAATCTTAAATATACTAATTAATTAGAGCTGGCGATATTTTAAACTACGAAATCAGACACAAAAACGTATTTCAATTGAATAAACTTCTTGGATTCTTGACCCTCAAAATAGATCACAAATCCTACCGGTTTTACCGGTAAAACCTACGATTTAAAAAGTGTCTTGGTAAAATTCGAAGTATACCTAAAAAGGATTTAAGATTAATTAGCGGTAAAACATTGGACATACCAACATTTTCCGATATAACCCCGAAATAGGGGATTATTGTTAAGATTTTCCATTCGCAGATATATTGGGCACTATTCTGTTAACGGTGGCCCAAAAAAATTCGTGGTGAGCGAATTCGGAACCACGAAAACTACTTTTCACCTCATCGATCAGTATAAAAAAATACCGGAGACAATAGTACTTAATCTTGAAGAAGAAAAAAAATCAGCGTTTAGTACACCGTACAAACGTTTGCCGGGTAGTGGCACTTAACCTTAAAAAATATCTGTGTAAGATATAACGGGCAGTGGTTCTTAAAAAACATCAATGCAGGGTGTACTAGGTGTGAATGTTTATCGAGCAGAGGCACTTAATCTTAAGAAAACATCAGTGTAAGATATACCGAGTTGTGGTACACATACCAATTAATAAATCAAATTATTAAAAATAATAAACAATGATTATTATATTTGGTGTTTGATTTGACGAAAGAAATTTAACCATCCCCAGCGGCCACCTTTGACGAAAGAGTACCATCTAATGCATGCTGTTTGTCTCAAATAGGCATACCTGCCAACTTTTAATCTCGTCCAACATGATTTTTCCCAGTGGTAGTAAATTGGAATTAAAATTTCAATTTTAAGCAAAAAAAATACGTCGTATTGGAAAAGCCATCAGCTGACAACCACGATAGTAACGCATATTAATCTATATGCTTAATTTTTTTAGCAATAGTGGTGATCAAAATCATTTAGAAATTAAGTTTATAAAGGAAAATATAGTATATATTTACTACCACTTTAAATACAAAAATAAAATTTTACGCCAAATGCGTAAAAGTTGGCAGGTATGAATAGGTTACAGCACACTTTAATTTTTTAATTCGAAATATAATTTGAAGAAATGATTAAAATAAGGCGAGATTTAAGACTATCTTACAATGATTTTTTAAGGAGAATAAAAAGACACCATTTTACAAATAATATCCCATGTGAAGAAGCTGAGTTAATACATAATTCTTTTGAAAACAACTAAAGAGCTTTCAATAATTTTCAAAAATAATTTTGATACTAGCTAAAGAAAAAAAATTCCACAATTTGGGATTTTACCAAAAGGCGTGGGTGAAACTTTTAGATTTTACCGTAAAGGCTTGGTATAAGTTCAAGATGGAATCATCTTAAAGTGCATTTTATACTTTTTACCAAGCCACTTTGGTAAATCTTAAATTTTACCGGTAAAATCTAGGATTTACCACACTTCGGGCTTTTACAGTTACATATGCATTTTCAATCATCTTTTTTTAAGCTAACACTAGTTGTTTGAAATGGGGCTAACGTTATCATGAAATTGATTGATAAATCTTTTGCAGAACCAGATGGATAGACAACGTGAAAAGGGAAACTAAATAGCTCAGAGATCACGTTAAAGGACTGTGGAGGTATACTTTTTGTGATAAATAAGTAGACGAACTTCTTATTATAAAATATAATATATTAAACAGCCTTAAATAATAATAATAAAGTGCACTAGCAGCGTTGAGTTGTAGTAGGCAGGTCACCACAAGGACCATTGTGACTGGGAGGTACAGGAGGAGAAATCTTACTGAAAAGCAAAAATGGCTACTAGGAGGCTAAATTGTTATTAACAAGATCTAGACAGTCGGGCTTAGATGAAGAAGAATCTAAGTTTCCTATAAAAAACGAGTGAAGTCAATTTGTGACTAGTTTTAACCTAAAATATATAAGCGCAAAGTGAAAAACAAACGGAACACTTTAATACATATTATCATAAATTAAGATAGAATTACAAGAATTATATTCACAATTATATTCACATGGAATAGTGTACCCTACCAAAGGAATTAATTTTAGGTTACATGGGGGGTACACCATGTGGACCTACAGTTTACTATGTATGTATAATTAAAATAGTGTTCTTAGAAGCTTAAAATGAAGAAACTCGTCGTCACTTTGTATTTTTAAAACATGTCCCNCGCAAAGTAAAAAAACTAAAGGAACACTTTAATACATGTTATCATAAATTAAAGTAGAATTACAACAAAAAAAAGATAACTCTCCCAGAAATAAGCCCATCCCAATGAAATTTGAATATGCCAAATAAGAATTGTTAGGTAAAACTGCAATGTGTAAATGGGTGGCACTGCAATGGAATGACGTCATCTGCAATGATCATAAAATTTTATGTTTGGTCATATTTGTATGTTTGAGCAATGAATTGTATGTATCATAACTCTCCCAAAAATTAGCCAATCCCGATGTAATTTGAATATGCTGTCAAATAAAAGTAGCTAAATAAAACTGCGATCTGTAAATAAATGGCGCTGCAATGGGATGGCATCATCTGCAATGAGTATAAAATTGTATGTTTGTAGTCTGCGAATTTCACTGTGTTTCTGAAATTAGAGATTGGAGATCGGCTAATTTGTAACAATGACCTCCTGGCATCAATTGTCCGAAGAACTGCGATGGAGATCGATAGGAAAACTAGAGGCAGGACAAAGTAAGATAGAAAGAGCCATGCTAAAATGCTTTGAACCGGAGACGTTATAAGTCATTTTTCAATACTAACACATGGCGCGAAATGGATCCTTAATATTGACCCATAATATTTTAACTGCACCACGTATTATATTCACATGGAATAGTGTACCCTACCAAAGGAATTCATTTTAAGTCCCATGGGGGGTACACCATGTGGACCTACAGTTTACTATGTATGTATAATTAAAATAGTGTTCTTAGAAGCTTAAAATGAAGAAACTCGTCGTCACTTTGTATTTTTAAAACATGTCCCAATATCAGACCTCAATATTAACCTATAATATTGTACTATGGATTAACCTATACTATTGTACTATGGATTAACCTATAATATGACTAAATGTGAATCCTTCTGTGGTTCATACACTTTGGTAACAATTTTTAATCACAAGTTAGGCATCCAGAAGGTTCAACTGAGGACGGCCAAATGCTACGATAACCAGAAATCACACTTCTTTTAAATAAACATATCTTTTTTGGATCTGTTGGGATTCTTGACTCACAAATTATTGGAGTTAACTGCAACGATGTCCCAATAATTTAGGTTGAAGAGCGATCAAAAGTTAGGGCCTCTTAATATTAATTTCAGTTTTTTCTTTCTTTTGTAATCAGGATTTCTACAATCAGGAATTTTTTTTTAAATAGTATCAAAGTTGAGAAATTTGATTTCAATACTGAAGTACAAACCAGACAAAATATATTGACATTAAAAATTGATATTTTAAGTTATTCGTATCTGCTCAGTAAAGTTATAATTTAGAAAAGGAAAAAAGCATATGAGCAGAAAATACCCCGAGAATATTTGATTTTAATACTAACCTTTTATCTAGACAACTTATTAAAACATTAAAAATATAAACATTTTAAGTTATTATACAGAATAAATTTTCTTACCAAATCTAACATACGGATACTAGGGCTGAAACTTTATATAAACTAAAACTGAAAAGAACATAAACTGGTAAAAATATCATTTTATTTTTTGTTTTTGTTTTGTTTTATCATTTTATTTACAGTTTTTGCACATACTGTTTTTCTATTCGCCAGTAAAAGTGATGAATAGTTTATAATCATGAAATGTTAGAGCTAATTGCACACCTCAGGAAAAATAGCTAAGAATGAAGTGGGTTTTAATACCAATTTTTTTCCCTAGTTTAGTAAAAAGGCAGAGATGCCAACTGCTCCGGGCACGCCAAAATAATTAATAAATAAAAACGGTACATAACTTCAAAGTAAATTTTGCAAATATTTGACTATTTTTGCTTGCTTTTTAAAAGGTATAGCATGACATAGCTACTGAAAAGTGTTGAATTATATAAGCCTACGAATTATTTAGAAATAGAGGTAGATAAAAATCTACTAAATTGAATTTATTAAACCAAGAATCACAATTGATGAACTACCACTTTAAAATATATATTTGCTGTCCGGAGCAAGTTGGAATCTCTGAAAAGGCATATAAACAGAAAACACCTTGATAATATTTTATTGTAATACTCAAAGCATAATCTGAGTTTAGTACTTTCAGGTGCAGTGTAACCAACACTAATTCAGCACGTGTTAAAAACCACGAGAAATCCAAAACTAATCTGTTATAAAAGTTAAGAAACCACTATTTTTTAACCAACTAAGAAATAAAATATGTCGCTTGTCTTAGTATGTCCAGCAAATTCTCAGTCGATATTTGCTGTTCCCGAAAAAGTTGAACGTTTTTCATTAACTTTGAGAAAACTTAGGTACCATTTTCTTATGTTTTCTAGATCGTAGTATCCGTGCTCATTTCATTATATTTTATTACCATCGTTGAACAGCCCAGCTTTTGAGTTTACGACTGCCAATGTTCAACTCCGCAGTCTTCTAATTTTGAATCTAATCTAGCATAGGAAGTCCTGGATCAGCTATTGATAGAAATTTGCCTTCGTGAAGGACTTTTTGATGGAACTTACCCGCATTTGCGTTACGTGAAGGGGAAGCCACGAAAACCTCTCAAGGTTAGCCTGATTGCAAGGGGACTCTAACCTATGATCCGTCTACCACTGAAGATATTTTACGACAGCACTATAATCAGTGTGAGCCGGGTGCAGAATTCATATCGACCAGCCACCACTGGGATTCGTACCCGGGTTACCTCATTAGGAGGCGAGCTCACTATCCTCGCCACCACGGCACCGACCGTGCTATTTTTGCCATATCTCTGAAACTATTAAATAGAATGTAAAATTTATTCTCATCCGGTTCAAAATCCAAATCAATCAGTTCAATAAGAGGAAACACGTGTTTTGATTAACATTTGAAAACATAAACATTAATTTAAGAACTAAACTGTTTCCAACTATATAAAAAATCTGTTTCAAAAACGAACTATCACATTACTTTCTAATTTGCCAAAAAAAAATAATAATACAAATTCAGTTTTTGTTTTAAAAAATAAATCAATAATGTCAACTGACTAAAAGGCATGTTATATAAATCCTGTGAACAAACCACTGAAAAGAATTCGGAAGCACACATTAAAAAAAAACGAAATTATGTAGTTAATCAGCATTAAAGAAAATTATCAAATCATTAGCGTTTCCTAAGTTTTTCACAAATAAAAAAAAAATAAGCAATTTAAAAAATAAAATCCTATTAAGTCGGACAGACTTGTAAATATGCTCTCTTACAAGTCTGTCCGACTTAAATATAATCTCTTTTCAAATATATAATTTTGAAAAGAAATTAATATAATTTTTGTAAATATAATCTCTTTTCAAAACTTATCTAATTTAGTAAATTTAATCTGCTTAAAACTGATAATTGATGTTTTAATAAATAATGTTTTGATGATTATCCAATGTTATCAAGGAAAACACAAAAGGGATAAGTTCACACTAGCCTAATTAGTAGTAAATTTAACGAATGAAAATCGAATGTGGTTATTAAAATATACAAAAGTTATGTGCATAAATAACATATTATTTTCAATTATTCAAAACAATAAATGGAAATTGTTTAAAGTAGCAAAGTTTCATCATCATCATCGAAATATATCTGGGCGCAGCGAGTACGATCAGCGGATGAATGAATGGAGTGTGATTGAGCCCTCCTTGTAAAACGGGCTATGACGTCTCTGTGACAGGAGTCGTATTCTTGGTCATACAAAGAGCCACTGAAAAAAAAAAAAAAAAAAAAAATTCTTTGATTATGTGTGAAAAAACTTTTAAAATTCTATTTAATAATTTCTTTTAGTTATTTTTAGAAAAATATCATTTTTTATAGTAATTTCGTTAGTTATTGAAAGTACCTGTTAATTATTAAAATAATTAAAATTTTTGGTGCTGTTGAAAACGTGACTAACTTCATATCCAAATGAAAATGTTGCGAAAATGAATGAAAAACAAAAGTATGAAAAAAGATGAAACAATTATTTTCAATTACAAGAAATTCGAGTTTTTTCTTCGTAAAAAAACTTGAATGAATGCATTATAGGTTTCTTACAGCTTGAAAAAAGTATATGACAAAATTAATCTTTTAATATTTCCATTTTTTAATTTTAGCTTGCTCAAAAGTCTGTTCGCTGCTCTTAAATCTTATTTAATTGACATCAGAACTAAATTATGCTGGCAAGGATTTCGTAGTTTTTGTAACACAACAGAAGTTTTTTTTTACCTTTTTACTCTTTCTTCATAATTACATCTTTAACCATTTTTTTTCCATTTTTTTCTTTGTTATTAAATTAAGTGACTTTCCGAATATCAATAAAATTGTTCTATAAAGTCAAAAGAGGTATGGTGCAATTTTTTTTAACACTCACTATTATTTTTTTTATTTGAAAAAATGGAGAAGATTAATAATTTTTTTAGCGTAAACAATTAATTACGTAATATATACTTTGTAAAACTAGAGTTTTACAAAGTAATTGTTTGTAGAATTAATTATAAGAACTTATTTGTAATGGTTTAAAGTTAACTTTAGGAAGAACGAGTTTTAGATTTTCCAAAAAAATGATCAATTTTAAAATATATATCTATATACTAAACAAAATTTTACTATAGATAATGATCAGCGACCGGCAAAAAATATTCCAATCACTGACTGTGACAATAATTTTATGCTCAAAGCTAACATGACCATAAAAATCCTGTTCTCCCTGCAAATTCTTTTGTCTTAAAATGTATGGCCACTAACCGTAGATTAATGTTATGTCCGTATAAGTTATGTGCACTACGGGTATGGACGTTATTTGAAAACCATGCGATTTGTTTGTCGAATAAAAGTGAACCAAGTTCGAGAATTATGACAGTAACGTTTGGAGTCATCTGATGGGTAGTNTTGGAATCTCTGAAAAGGCATATAAACAGAAAACACCTTGATAATATTTTATTGTAATACTCAAAGCATAATCTGAGTTTAGTACTTTCAGGTGCAGTGTAACCAACACTAATTCAGCACGTGTTAAAAACCACTAGAAATCCAAAACTATTCTGTTATAAAAGTTAAGAAACCACTATTTTTTAACCAACTAAGAAATAAAATATGTCGCTTGTCTTAGTATGTCCAGCAAATTCTCAATCGATATTTGCTGTTCCCGAAAAAGTTGAACGTTTTTCATTAACTTTGAGAAAACTTAGGTACCATTTTCTTATATTTTCTAGATCGTAGTATCCGTGCTCATTTCATTATATATTATTACCATCGCATACCTGCCAACTCTTCCGGATTTTCCCGAAGATTTTATTTTCATATTTAAAGTGGTAGTAAATATATACTATTTTTTCTTTTATAAACTTAATTTTTTAATGATTTTAATCACCACTATTCTTAGAAAAATTAAGCAGATATATTAATACGTGTTACTATCATGGTTGTCAACTTAAGTTTTCTCAAATACAACGCATTTCTTTGCTTAAAGTTGAAGTTTTAATTCCATTTTAATACCACTGGGAAAAATGATAATGGAAGGGATTAAAAGTTGGCAGGTATGCCATCGTTGAACAGCCAAGCTTTTGAGTTTACGACTACCAATGTTCAACTCCGTAGTCTTCTAATTTTGAATCCAATCTAGCAAAGGAAGTCCTGGATCAGCTAGTGATAGAAATTTGCCTTCGTGAAGGACTTTTTGATGGAACTTACCCGCATTTGCGTTACGTGAAGGGGAAGCCACGAAAACCTCTCAAGGTTAGCCTGATGGCAAGGGGACTCTAACCCATGATCCGTCTATCACTGAAGATATTTTACGACAGCAATATGATCAGTGAGAGCCGGGTATTCGTATCGACCAGCCACCACTGGGATTCGTACCCGGGTGTCATTAGGAGGCGAGCTCACTATCCTCACCACCACGACCCCGATCGTGTTATTTTTGCCTTATCTCTGAAACTATTAAATAGAATCTAAAATTTATTCTCATCCGGTTCAAAATCCAAATCAATCAGTTCAATAAGGGGAAACACGTGTGTTTATTAACATTTGAAAACATAAACATTAATTTAAAAACTAAACTGTCTCCAACTATATAAAAATCTGTTTCAAAAACGAACTATCACATTACTTTCTAATTTGCCAAAAAAAAAATTCAATACAAATTCAGCTTTTGTTTTACAAAATGAATCAATAATGTCAACTGACTAAAAGGCATGTTATATAAATCCTGTGAACAAACCACTGAAAAGAATTCGGAAGCACACATTCTACAAATGATGATAAAAAAAAACGAAATTATGTAGTTAATCAGCATTAAAGAAAATTATCAAATCATTAGCGTTTCCTAAGTTTTTCACTGATACAAAAATAAATCAATTTAAAAAATAAAGTCCTATTAAGTTGGACAGGACTTGTAAATATGTTAATCCCTTTTCAAAACTAATCTAATTTAGTAAATTTAATCTGCTTAAAACTGATAATTGATGTTTTAATAAATAATGTTTTAATGATTATCAAATGTTATCCAGGCCTGAAAGCGGGACGGAAAAGAGAAAATACTGGTAGAAGAACTATTTCAATATTAGATAATATTCAGTTAGGAGTTAATCTATTCACAACAATAAACAATTCACTGTAAGGAAATTCTTCACGGCGAAGAAGCAATTCAATATAAAAATTGCAACCGTAAAAACAATTGGTAGTTATGGATTTTTATTATTCTGGAAAAAAAACTGAAAAATGAAATTTATTTGTTGCCAGTTTTTACTCTTTTCCGTCTCTATATATCTGGACTTTCAGCCCTGATGTTATCAAGGAAAACACAAAAAAGATAAGTTCACACTAGCCTAATTAGTAGTAAATTTAACGAATGAAAATCGATTGTGGTTATTAAAATAGACAAAAGTTATGTGCATAAATAACATAATACAGATATGCCTGTAAATTTCTTGCAGAGGCTTCACTGCCACCACTCAAACCTCTACTTAACCCATGCCACAAGTCACAACTATTAATTTACCAGCTAGATGAAGAAGTGAGATGCCCGCTCCGCGGGCAGGTACTTTGCTCAACATCCTATCAAGTCAAGTGCATAAATAACATATTATTTTCAATTATTCAAAACAATAGATGGAAATTGCTTAAAGTAGCAAAGTTTCCATCATAGATTAGGGTTTATAAGCACCTGGAAAGAATTAAAAAGGGGTAGTAATATTAATATAAATTTGTCATAATATTATATTTGTATCTACCAGAATATTTTATTTTCTTTAAGTACAATGATAAATAAACCGAACATATATGTAGCTCTGTATATAGACAAATATTTGTGGCTGGAGAAAAAAACTTCGATTTTGGAAAATATTATAAAGAAATTTTCAACTTTTTGTAACAAAATTGATACCAGTTATTAATCTTCTCCAGATTCGTACGAACATTGTAGAAACCTTGTTTTATAATAAACTACGAAACAATCAAGGGTGTTGTCACGCAACTACATATAAAAGTGTGAAACAGTTTTATGGATTTGCTAAAATAATAAGGGAAAGTTTGACTGATCTTATATTACAAAATGAGTTTTTATACATACTGTTAAACTTAACCGGAATAGTCTGGTTGGTAGGAATAGTCTGGCTTGTGTTCGCTAGAACGTGAGTTTGAATCCCGCCGGCCGGAGAATATCCGTGTATTCTCCGGTGAATAGTGCTCGGTGAATCTGACGGGATCACAAAGTTCTCCAAGCTACTCATAACAAACAAATACCTCTGAGGGTACTAAATTGGAGATTGATCGTCCTCTGTTTCAGATCATAATTACGATCTGTGGATGAATGAATGGAGTGTGATTGAGCCCGCCTTGTAAAACGGGCTATGACGTCTCTGTGGCAGAAGTCGTATTCTTGGCCATACAAGGCGCCACTGAAAAATAAACGCACCTCTGCATTAAAAATTCGCTTGATTTCATTTCTTGCTGATATTGGTAAGTGGCATAAGTAACTGGAACAACAACAAAAAAGTTCGTTCTCGAGTTTCAAAATCTTGACACAGCACTAAATGCGTGTTTACAAAAAATGGACACGGCTCCACGTGCGTATTTAGGAAATAAACGCACCTTTTGCCTATTTTATTAAATTCAATAATATTTAAATTATTTTTTCCTATTTTATTAAATTTTGCCTAATTATTCATTCCTTTTTTAGAGGTTTTAAAATTCAATCGTTGTTTTTCCAATGCTGCAGTGGGCGATGTAACGTATTATTGTGTTAGAAAATTTAGGTTGTATTAATTGAAAGTTTTAAAATTCATTTTATCATTTAAAGTACTAAATACGAAAGCCATAGCCTGAAAAGTTACATCTGTAATGTACGTAGCCACCCCTCCCCGAATTGCGAACTTAGTCCCTTAACACGTTAAATGCCATGGGGGTCACCCGGTGACCGGCACTGAGTTTGTTCGCAGCGCTACGAGGGTCACCGTTGACTGGCAAAGTCAAAATTATTAGAAACACATAATTCGAGTAAATTTTTTATTTTTTATATTATTATCGTTACTAAAATAGTTTGAAGAAATCTAATGCAATATAGAACACACAAAAGTAGTTTTATTTATGTACACACAGAAGCCAACTTGCTCCGAACAGCGAATAAATATTTTCAAGTGGTAGTTTATTAATTGTGATTCTTGGTTTAATAAATTCAATTTAATAGATTTTTATCCACTACTATTTCTAAACAATTCGTAGGCTTGTATATTTCACCACTTTTTTCAGATAGTTCATGCTAAACCTTGTTAAAAAAACTAGCAAAATCTGTCTAATATTTGCAAATTTAGTTTGCAGTTATTTACCGTTTGGCCAGACAGACAAGCCATATGTTAATGATTATGCTTGGTGTTTAAAAAAATAAGGTAAAGTGGGTATAAAATTCCTCGCTTACTTGTAAAATTTAATTTAAAAACTGAATCTGCGCATTTTGAGCTGTGTCCTTTTTCCTAATCACACATTTCGTGCAGTGTCCATTTTCTTAAATACTCATTTTGACCAATGCCCAGTTTTGTAAACTTATATTTTGAGCAGTGTCCAGATTTAAAAATTCAACCGAGTTTCAAAAATTTAAAGGAAGGACCCCTCTAAATATTGATTACGTAATACATTACCCAACCAATATTGCCCAACCCACTTAAACAGTTCCCACGCCCGACTTAAATCGCAGTAGCAGCCAAACGAAACTGACTCGACATCATTAAGTGTAAAGAAACTAAGAAAAATGTTAAGCAATCTTTTGAAATTAGGTAAAAACCATTTTGGTTGAAGGAAAAAAAGAAAAAAAAAAGAAGAATCGGAGGACGAAAGGTCGACAAGTTAGGACTAATTCCTTTGCCTCAAAATTAAATCGGCTGTCTGAAGAGTTGAAAGAAATGATCTTTAAGAAACGAATCTGCTCTTAAATGGTATATTTCGTAAGTGGGATTCTGGGACAACAATATCTCATTGTTAGAAACAATAAGAAGACGAATCATCAAGGGAACGTTTTTCACACTTTTTAATGTCTCGCTCTGTCTTTGATTTAAATGGCATTTAGCTCGCATTTTTTGTGTGCAAAAATACACAAAAGATTATACACAAAGATTATACACTCATAATACACAAAGAGATTTATTTCTATAATTACAAATAAAAACATATGTACTAAATACCTCAAAGTTTTTGTAGAATTTTTAAAAAATAACATAATAATTTTCATCATTTTTCAAGAGCATTTTTAGTATGATTTTTGGGTTTGGAACTTTAATGCGTGCAATCTGTAAATTATATACATATATTTTACTTGATACCATCGCGGATATTAATCTATATAAGTTGGCAACAGTTGAGTTATATTTGAATATGTTGTTCCCTTAAAAATATGTAAATACGTCGCATACTAATAAAAGCTATTAGTTTTTGATTTGAAACTTTGAGACTTAGAAAATAAATTTCCCAGAAACCTAGAAAATAGTTTTTTCCAAAAAGTATTGTCACTAAGTTGATTAAAAAAACATGTACCGATCTAATCGGTAAAACACATTTAAATTTCATAAAATAATTTCCTCCTGTAACCATAAATCTCTACTACTAGCGAAAGTTCCAAGGCTGGAAGGCGTGACAGTAGACTTTTACTAGCAGCTTTCGTTCTTTGGAGCTTTAGCGCAAGCCTCTTTACTTCATTATTGCTCCCAAATTAGGTCTTTTCTTGGGAATTTTTAATTATTGAATTAAGACGAAGTTTGAAGAAGCCACGAAAGGACATCAAGGCAGCTGAGGAATCGTTAGTATTTTTGAATTGGTCGGAAGGAGGGTCCCAAAGAAGACAGATGGCAAGGCCGGTTCCAATCATGCATGAAGTCTAGTTGAAACTTTTTAGAATGTTTATTGTCTGTGCCATTAAACAAAACACTCGAAGGACGATCTCAGCTCTAGAGTCCAGTTCTACGAGTCACATTTACGTTGGTGGTGGTCTTTGACAGCCATTCAGAATGCTACTCGTCACTGGGAATCTTCAAGGCACTCGGGCAGGTAGGTATGTACGTTATTTGCGTCGCACAAGAGCTAAACAATGAGCTATTGACAATGGTCTGGGAAACATCCCTGAGGATGATCCGTAGATATGCCATTGCAATTTTGATCCTCCGCAGAAGGGATGGCTCCTTTGCTTTGATAGACAGATAATTTGCGCTCAAAGTCGAGCACTTTACGGTAGAACAGTTTAACAAGAGCCGATACCGCGTACCCTAGGTCCCTATGCAGACGGATTAAAGTGGTCACCCACCCGCTTACTGATTGCAGTCAGTGATGCTTGATTTCAGTGTTCTACTGGGAACTGTGTCTTTACTATCAGTCCACTGCGAGACTCAGGGCTTTCGGAAAATACATTTATTAAATAGTATTTTGATAAACGACCATCACTAAAAGCCTACTTTATCGTGAGAAAGATTTCCTCTACGAACCTGCCGAGCTTCTTACAAGACTTGATGACAATTCATCGCGCTCTGTTTACATTATAAGAAATAAAAATACTTTTCGGACAAGCCGCGAAGTCCTCAGTGGTTAAAGGCTCTGAGATGTTATTGTCAAGAACTGAGTTTTGAAACTTGATACGAAATTTGCATATTTACTGGGGCAGAAGTTGTATATTCATACAATATTTAAAATGCTATTAAGGTACAACAAAGTTTGTTTAATTTTGCTATCACTTAAAAACACTGCATCCTTTCTTTATATTTGTTTTAATTAATTTATATATCACGTTGGTCAAATAGCGCCTACATTTTTGACATGTAAAATCTCCCAAAACATTTGCTGTTAAAGTAAAGATTGTTTGCATAGATTTAGCTCAGAAGTGTTTCCATATTTTTGTCCTAACCCCTTTATATATATACATATGGACAAAAATTGCGCCGAAATTCTTTTCATTTATATCTAACTAACTATTGTCTGCATACATATAGATATAAAGAAAATTAAAAGGAAAAACAAAATAGTAACAAAGGTATACATATTTTAGACATGTATCTGCGCAAATAGACTTTTTCTTCTTCGGTAGGGAAAAATTTTCAACATTGAAGAGGAAGTAGAGAAAAACTTTCTCTTCTTACTCTCATGGGAAAACAGGCCTCTTTTAAAATGTCAGGGAAAAAAAGGTATAGTACATATGCGAACAAAATGGGAGATGAAGATATGTGCTTGGAGAGAACTCGTCTTCAAAAAAAAAAAAGAATGAAGCAACGAAAAAAAAAATAAGCGAGACCATACTCTTTTTGCTTCCAAATTTGTTTAGAAATGAAAAGATTTCGAAGGCATCATATTTTGAATCGATAGAAAATCGAGGACAAAAAGAGAAACTTGTTTTCATAGAACATTTTTAATATGATGGATGTATTTTTCTCATAAAGTCTCTATTGGACTCTGTTGCTGAATATCACTATATTTTTGTTAATAATGAAACTTTATATAACGGGTTAAGCCCTGTGGCTTGCAGAGATGTAAGCATGCTTTGGGAAAATGATTAGATTAGATGATGATTCTCCTCGATTAACCCGTTGGGGACGGGTGATTCAGAAAAGTATTCGCACAAAATCAGAATCAAGTTGTATTTAAATAAAAAACGGTAACTTAAATGTAGTCGTTTCTAATTTTACATACTTACTTTGCTTTTACTTTAATTATTGTTAGTTTAATCATATATATAATCAATGTTAATTCAAAATATAACTAAATAGTTTTATTTTGAACAAAGTAATGGTGCCTTAAATAAATCAAAAAATTATAACTCCGCCTACAAATAAACTGTTAAAGAACTACTTTGGTTACCAGTTTTATCTTTTTACCCTGATTGATATGGATTTATGCTGTCACGTATTTGTGACAGTCAGCGCGAAAGGGTTAAGTGCCCCTGAAAAAAGGAGCGTAATGCTCTAAATGTTCCAAACAGAAACGATAGAAATATATTTATTTATAAAAATCTAATTCCATGTTTTAAATCAGTTTTTTTTTTTTTTAATATGAATGCTCGTAGAAATTTTTCAGCGAAAAAAATGAATAACTTTAAACGAATTCATTCTTAATTATAATGAATAATTAATTTACAACGGTTTTAAATATTAAATTTGTTTAAAAACCATAATTTATTCTTGATAAAATATCCTGCTTGCACCAAATATTATGCTCGATAAAATATTATGCTTTGTTTTTTATTAAAAAGTATAATTTCTTGAAGTTTCAGTGACTCCGGTCATCGGTTAGATGGGCCCTTTGACTAGCATCCTGGCGCTGATGCCGTTTTCAGAGCATACTATGGGTTGGGCTGCTGTAGCGACGGAAAAAATAGACGTAATTTGAATTTTTTTTCAACAAGAAATTCGAGTAAAATCGTTTTTTTAAAGTACTTTTTCATACAATTTGTGAACTGTAAGAAATAGTTTATCCATAGCAAAACAAAATGGCGAATATACATACATTTGTCAGACTGCCAAATTGTTTCACTATGTGGAAAAGGATTTTGGGTGGTAAGTTATATTTTAAGGCAGTGTTCCCGGTCAGCTGACTGGTACCGGTCCGTGGATCAAATGGTACCGGGCAGTCCATTTCATTGAAACTGAATTTAAATTCCTACGTTTATACCCCCAAATTAAAAATATTTGGTAAGGAATGGATCTGCGACCCATTTGTCAACAAATCAGGCGAATCTAGCATGTCTGTGCAAGAAGAAGATCAACTGTTGGAGATTGGAAATGATGGCGGGCTTAAAACTACGTTCGAGACAACAACTCTGCCGATGTTCTGGATTAAAATCTTGGCAGAATACCCCGAGATTGCCACCACAGCACTTAAATCCCTATTGCCATTTCCACAAGAAAAAAATGAAATGAATGTGAAACGGGGTTTTCTGCAGTAACAGCAACCAAAACAAAGCAACGAAATTAACTGGACCTAAGCAACACACTTTGGGTGTCATTGTCTCCGATTACCCCGCAGATGGAACCGTCTCATTGCAAAGAAACAATGTTCAGGGTTCTCATTGATTTAACGTTCTAGTAAGTTAAAATGTGCACCGACCACAGTGCTGACGTGAAATATCCTCAGTGGTAGAC
>NC_092213.1:37062553-37064634 GCF_043381705.1 Parasteatoda tepidariorum
ATATATATTATTGTTTTTAACTGGAAGATTTCACCATTAATGGTAGATTAACAATTCAAAATTTATGAAGTGATGGTCAAAACTATATCAAATTAAATTTATTAACCCAATAATTAAATAGAGGAGCATAAATTTTACTGCTTTTTTAAGAATAAAATCTTTCGAAAAATAGTTGACAGCTGCGAAATAGCCATCAAATCTTCTATATATAAATGTATATACATAGCTGCCAACTCTTCCCGTTTTCCCGCAAGATTTTATTTTTATATTTAAAGTGGTAGCGAAACTCATGCTATTTCATTAAACTTTTTAAATTATAGTAATTATCTAAACTTTTTAAATCATAAATGAATTTGACTCCCTCGACATATAAATAATTACAACAAATATACAAAAGTGTAATAAAATTTCAACCTGATCAAAATATAAATAGTTTTTTTAATTAGAATGTTTTTCGGTAATTGTTTTACTACCACTTCGAAAATCTATTCTCTTAAAGAATTAAAATTGCCAGGTATGTACATGTATATATGCATTCATTAATTACGTTCTAAAAATATGCCATATATATTCAATACATTCATATTAATTATTCAAATAATGATCGTCAAAATAATTTTAAATCAAGGAGGAAAAATTAAAGCATTAATTTTGCTACCACTATATATTTTAAAATGTAATCCACCCGAAGCACCGGGAGAATTTTGCAGCAATATAAATGTGTACAGCATGATTCCAACAAAAAAATAAAAATAAAAAAGCCTTCTTTTTCATTCACGAATTCGAGCTTACTTTACAACCTACGAGCGACATCTGTTGGAAGTTGGGCAAATTTTTCCCTCTTTATTACAAGAAATGAAATTAAATCGAGATATCTAATCAAACTTAAGGAAAGCTTTTTGCAGGATTTCAGTAGTGAAATATTTTTTTAATCTTGTTAAATCACTGTTCTAATGTAATTAAAGTTTAAATTAGTTTAGCTGTAGCAAAGATTTGCACATACAACGGAAAGTGACTTTTTAATATTTATATTTTATTTTAGCTGTATAAAACACCACTTAATGTGAAAATACGAGCTGCGGCCTTCCAGAAAGTATCTTTATCATGGTTGTCTAAAAATATAAATGGGGTGTCAGATAAAAGAGGATTAATAATTTTTAAATTTTATATTAACTTAATCTGAATGCGAGGGCGTGATTGCAGAATTCCTTCCTTTAACCGGCAAGATTTAGAACGATTTTTTTTCATACTTTCAGAAAATATATATCCTGCTGGTAACTATAAAAATATAGTTATCTATAAATTTTTCAATAAATTAGAAATAAAATAATTTTGTCCGCCACCACATTTTTATTTATGTAATATTTTCATCGACCAAAGTGAGCAAAGGGGGTAAAACAATTATTTCCTTTTTTCAATACGACTGTAATTTTAAAAGCATTCTTATATAAATATTATAATCCTAAAAGAGTGATTGTAAAGTTACTGATATTGAAGTTATAGAAATAAGTTATTAATTTCCACTCATTATTTTGGTTGATCCGAATTTCTTCAAGCTTGGATGTTTAGAATTGTGCTAAATTAGCTTCCTCTTATCATTTTATTTTTTCTTATCACCGTCTTTGAACAGCCAACCCAATTTTTAGAGGTTTACGACTACCAATGTTCAACTACGTAGCCTTGTAATTTTGAGCCCAATCCGAGAAACAAGGGAACTCCTGGATCGAGTATTGGGAGAAATTTGCCTTCGTGGAGGACTTCTTGATGGAGCTAACCCGCATTTGCATTACATGCATATATGGCAACGTTACTTTTAAAAAGTAACGAGTAAAAGTACAAGTATTTTTAAAAAAAGTAACGAGTAAAAAGTAAAAAGTTCTTATTTTAAAAAGTAACGAGTAAAAAGTACAAGTAAAAGTACAAGTACTAAACAAAAAAAGTAACGATTTAAAAGTACATTTTTAGGAAATCGAAAATTCAAAGTATCCTAAAATTTTATTGAATAATATTCTTATGTTCTTTAATGTTTTTGCAAAATTGTTGTTATTTATTTAATTATTTTTAATTTTGAAAGTTATGGA
>NC_092213.1:37064843-37083145 GCF_043381705.1 Parasteatoda tepidariorum
TACTTTTTCCCTAAAAAAGTAACGAAAGTACAAGTAAAAGTACTAAATTTAAAAAGTAACGAAGTACAAGTAAAAGTACGTACTTTTTACTTGTACCGGCGGTACAAGTAACGAAAGTAAAAGTACTGCCATGTATGATTACATGTAGAGGAAGACCTCGAGAACCTCCCACAGTTAGCCTGATGCAAGGGGACCCATGCTCCGTCTACCACTGAGGATATTTCACGTCAGCACTGTGGTCGGTGCACGCCGAGTACGGAATTCTTATTCGAACCCGGTTCGCCTCATTGGAAGGCGAACGCTCTATCCCCTGAGCTCCTCTCATCATTTTGGTCGATCCGAATTTTACATGGATCAAAAAGACATCATTTCTAAAAGCTTGAAGCATGATGTTTTAAATTATGCCAAAAGTTTGGCCATGTAAAATCTTCCAAAACATTTGCTGCTAAAAAAAAAAAAAAAGAATGTTCACATAGAGTTAGTATAGAAGTGTTTCCATAATTTTGTTCAACCCCTGTAGTTTTCATCGATTGGATAAAAATTTAAGAAGTTTTAAAGGCTCTTCTCAATTTTCAAGATGGTTTTATATCTAAAGTAATAGCAAAACTTAATTCTTTTTTCACTTCGATTTATAGATTTAATTTAGAATGAGTTTGAAACCATGGCATGCGTATTAATTAAACAAATGTATGCATTAATGCATAATATTTCCAATGAATTCACATACGAGTTTCCTGTAGATGGAGAAGTCTACAACTGTAAGCTAAACGCAACAAAACTTTTAATTAAATAATGGATTACCTATGCATACCTGCCAACTTTTACGCATTTGGCGTAAAATTTTATTTCTATATTTAAAGTGGTAGTAAAATGTGTGCTTTATATATATTCCTTCCTTTTATAAACTTAATTTAAAATCTTTCTGACCACCACTATTTTAAAAAAAACCTAAGCATATATATTGATATAAAGTACTGTCGTGATTGTCCACAGAAGCTTTATCCAAAAACAGCATATGTTTCTGCCTAGGATTGTAATTTAAATTCGAATGTACTACCACTGGGGAAAACCATCCTCGAAAGGATTAAAAGTTGGCAGGTACGCCTATGTGTTGTAAAACTGTTACTTTTTTTAAATCCATAAATATGTCATTTAATATTTATTTCTCCCAAGCTTTAAAGTTATTATTTATTGAGAATTAATCTTAACCCTTTCGAAGGCGTGGGAAGTATACTTCCCCCCACCACTTTTAATTTAGGTTTCCATTTGTTAATAACTTCAGCTTTCTTGAAGTGCGTTTGAATAAAATTGGTTAGTTTAAAAAAAAGCGTATAAAAGTTATAAAATACGTAATTCTTTTTGAAGTTTGTAGCATTTATAAAATTCATTTTATAAATAAAGTCAATATGGTCGTGTTAAATATATTTACCACAAAAAAATTGCCTTTTTATAATTTAAGTGGATTTTTTTCTTTCTTATATCAATTACTATTCTTAAAACAATTTCAATTCAAAAAATACTCTAATTTACCTTTACTAGAAATAAATGGCCCATGAAAGGGTTAAACAGTTTTGTTCATGATATCGCACGTTTAATTAACGAATTAAGAACACCTTTGAATTCAACAAAGAATACCTTTCCCATTTAATAACACTTACGCGCCGGGCAGTTTTATGTTATTTTTGGTCCTCTGATATTTGTCACCATCATGTCAATAGTGACATCACGGACAATGTAACACTATTTTTGCCAACGCAAGCATGAATATCTGACAGGGTGTGGCTTACGTTTATGAAAAAGAGGGCTAGGGGAGGGTAAAAAAATGGGGCTATTTTTACCAAAACCATTTTTTCTCGGTTTTCTTTCCTCCTTCGGTATATTTAATAATGAAGGCATGCGAGGTTTATCTATATTTTAGTAGATGGGACGCTCTGTAGATCAGGTAAAATTTCATTTAATACTAGCGAAATACTTAATAATTGGTTCCTTTTGTTTTGGCCGTTTTCGTTTTTATTTCATTCTTTATCAATAGTAGTTGTTAAAAAAATTGTATTGATAGGTCCTTCACACTATTGCTGATTTAAACCCACTACTGCTGATTCTTGGCATTGTTGCTGATTTATTGATATTGCTGCTGATCCTGGGGGTATTATTACTAATTAATTGGTACGAATGTTATTGCTGATCCTTAGCATTATTAATGATCTGGTATTAATACTGATCTCTGGTATTAATACTGATCTTTGGCATTATTGCTGATTTATAGCGATTATTGCTCGATTATCGTTATCGTATTTAATAATGAAGGCATGATCAGTCTATTTTTATTTTAGTAGATGGGACGATCTACGGATTAGGTAACATTTTACTTATTATTAACTAAATGCTTAATAATTTTTTCCACTTTCTTTTGCCCATTTTGTTTTGTTTTTATTTTTTATCAATAGCAATTGATGAAATAATTATTATTGATAGATTCTACACATTATTGTTGATTTATAGATTCAAGTGCTGATCCATGGCATTATTGTTGATTTCCTAAATGTAAGCCAGACATGATTTACATTTTTCAATTTACATATTTCAATTTACTGTTCAATAGATTTCTGCACGTAAGTGGAAATAGATTGGTTATATTTCACGTAAACCTGAAAAATATAAAGTAAAGCAAGTTTTTGATTGGAGCTTTCGAAAAAGAGAAAGACCTAAAAGTACTTGACGCAAGGTGATTGTAAGCGAATTGAAAACAATAGGAAAGACATGAAGAGAGGCAAAATATCTAGCCACATATAGAGTGAGATGGAAAGCTGTGATAGAAGCCTTATGCTCTAATTCGAGATATATGTGATGCTTTTCACAGAACAGGAGATATAGCAATGTAATAAATAATAGCAAATAAATGTAAAAAATAACTGCATGTACTTTTTAGTTACAGGTGCATTAATCTGGAACAAACAAAAATTATCCATTTAGCAACATTTTCCATTGTTTCATTTAGCAATGCCGTAAACTTCTGATGATGTTTCAATCAATGATCAAGTGGTAAGTCGGGAAATCGAAATTGTTCGATTATCGGGAATCTTCATAAAATATATTTCTTAAAAATATAAACGTGAAATAAATAAAATTAAGAAAAATAATTGATTTTTTCAGAAATAATGGTGCTGATCGTTCACGCACTCATGTTCTAAAAGTCACTGCTCATGCGCTGTTTAATATTTATCACATACATATATAGTACAGCTTTCAGGAGAACTCCTCCAGACACCCGTCTCGCGTCGTGGCGGGTACTATAGTTACGAGGAAAGGTCACTTCGAACAGGGGTGTGGAGTGTGGAGTGAATAGTTTTGTCTTAATCTTAGCGTAAGTCGTATGTAAACCAATCGACACCTTTTTTACTCCATTACACCCCCATTAGAAATGTGTTCTCGCTTGTTACCATAGCAGCAGACAGCCCCGGACTTTCAATCTGGAGGAGCCGCACTATACAATATTCTACGTCCCTCTTACAGTTGTTTTTTTTTTTTTTTTTTTTTTTTTTTTTTTTTTTTTTTTTTTTTTTNTTTTTTTTTTTTTTTTTTTTTTTTTTAACTAAACAGAAAATTTTAACAATAACATTTTAAAATGTTCCACACGCAAGTGCGTGGGATAGTTAGAAAATAACCCAAACTCAAAAGTTCGGTGCATTTTTTTTGCTTTTTTTTGTATTTAAGATTGTTTGTAAATACTTTGTATGTACCTGTCATGCACTTTGCTTATACTTTTAAAATTAACTGCAAATTTTTTGTAGCAATTACACAAGCACTTGATCAACCTAATTCGGGTGTGAAGATTTCAAATCTGAAATTAGTTTTGTTTCGAAAGTTACAGATTTTTTTTTTCAGAACATTATATAGTTTTTTTTCCTTGCATGAACTTACAAACATATACATTTGTGTGCTTTTTTAGAAGAAAAAATTCAGTTTTACATTTTACATTTTTAGTCGATTGCGGCATCCCTGTATTGGTGAAGCTTTTGAGTTTATTAAAATTTGGTGATAGGGGTACTCACACAATGATTAGACTTCCAAACGAGCCTGTTTACTTTCACTCTTTCCGAGTATGGATTTTTCGAGTGGTAGTAAACCAATTTCCGATGAACAATCTTATTCAAAAATATATTTATATTTTAACCAAGTTCAAATTCGCATTCGTGAAGACTTTTGTACAACTACTATTGTATTGTTGCAATTATTTGTAAGTACTGGTGGTCAAACTCATTTACAATTCAAAGAATTTAATGGAATACAATAGTTTTGTTACCAATTTAATTATGAAAAAAATTTTTTTTTATCAAAACCGGAAGAGTTTGGCAGTTATAGTGCGGCTTTGAGGAGAACTTCTCCAGACTAAAAGTCTGGGACTGTCTGCTGCTATGGTAACAAGCAAGAGCACATTTCTAATGGGGGTGCAATGGAAGAATGAAGGTGTCGATTGGTTTACTCACACCGACTTACGCCAAGATTAAGACATTCGCACCACACCCCGATTCGAAGTGTCTTTTCCTCGTAACCATAGTACCTGCCACGACGCGAAACTGATGTCTGGAGGAGTTCTCCTGAAAGCCGCACTATAAGGTCTTTAGATCAAAATATAAATATTTATATTATCAATACATTGTGGCAGTGTTTCCCAAACTTATGAATTTTGCGTACCCTTTCTAAATTTTTCGTAACGCTGTGTACCCCTAATAAAAAAAAAGAATGCATTTTTTACTATTAAAAATGCTAAACTAAACTAAACTCAGTGGCGCGACAGCCCGTAGAGGGCCAAGGCCTACTGTGCCCATCTCAGTTTTCTTGACCTTGGGCTCTGGGGTGCAGGAGCAGATGTTCCGGTCAGGTGGTCTGCCAAACGCGGAACCCCCAGTGTTTAGTTCCCAAGCATGCTTGGTACTCATTTATCGACCCACTGAAGGGATGAAAGGCTGAGTCAACCCTGCCCGGCCCGAGGATCGAACCAGGGACCTGTGGCACGACAGCGCGAAGCGCTACCGCTCAGCCACCGGGCGTGCACAAAAAATGCACAAAAGTTAAAAATCACAACTGGCTGTTGACACCACTAATTATTAACTAATAATTATAACTCTGCAAAAAATTGTCAATAGAAAATACGCAATCGTAAAAGTTCATGGCTAGCTTTGTTTTTAAATAAAATTTTTTGAAATTTTCGTTTGTTGCAAGATATTTCGCATAAGAACGCGTAACCCCGCTTCACTGTCCCCGTACCCCTGGGGATACGCTTACCACCCTTTGGGAAACACTGCATTGTGGGATAGTCCAGAATAATATTATTTATATAAAGTAAATCATAATAATGAAACACCTGTGTTACCACTTTTTTTTCTTTAGAAAACAACCTCACTTTTAAAAGGAAATCGGGCACCATTTTAGCACAAAAAAATTACAATCGCAATCAGATTTAGTGGTGCGATTCTCATCCTTCCTAAATTCAAGTTCAGCTTTTGTTGAGTTTCTACGGTTCGCAGGTAATGAGGTTGCCGTGTTACACTCGCACATATATACTTGTGCACATTTTTCAAGACGAAAAAAAGTAAATATTGGTAACAAAAAAATTTCATTTTTAGCTTTTTTTCGGGAAGAATAAAATGTCCATGACTATCAAAAATTTTTTAACGGGTACAATACATAGGTACTTATTCCCGGAGAAAAAAAAGTTAATAGCATTGAACAGTTTATTGTTAAGAACGGATTTACTCTTGAAAACCATCAGTTATTGAAATGCTTCTTCCAGGGATGACAGCTGCTCTGCAAAAGTTTTGATGATTTGGTAACGAATTAAATAGCGAAATTTGTAGAATAAAGATAGCTAAGCTCTTTAGAAGAGTAATCACGAGATGAATGCAATTAAGATACCTTTCAAGTGATACTTCTAATTTTTGTTATATAGGGGGGAGGGTACATAAAATTGAATTTAAACAAGAAAATATTTTTTTCAAAGCGGAGCAAGTTCACTTCTCTGCTTCTATCAGTTTGGTCTCTTTTCAGGCCTGCCCAGAAGTACTTGCTTCCACGAATAACTAAATCGATAGCCAAATAACAATGTTTGGTAAACTTATTTTGTTCAATTTTGTTGCATTTAAAAACTTTACGGCACAATTACGAGGTTTCACGTATGTTTTTAAATTGTTTGTATTTAGTGGTAAATAAAATTATTATAAATTAAATTTATTAAATCAGCAATGAAATGTTAAATCATTAAATTTACATTAAATTCTCTGATAAAAATTATCAAATAAATAACGACAAGTTGGCAGGTAGCACTATTCACTTAATTGTGTAAATCGATGCTTTACCTCCTTGAAAATGTTCTTAGTGAATAGATAGAAGTAGAGTTGAGCAAAATTGTTACTTCTCTGTCACATCTTTCACTCTGGTCTATTTTTTTCTCTTGAAACTGTAATGACGTATGTTTGAGTTTAAAATATAAGGTTTACGTTAAGATAACGTTAAATATATTAAGGTTTGCTTAGATATATTAAGTTTCAATTTCGTATTTTTGTTATTTGTTACTTTTGACTAGAGCACCTAAACCGTCTTTGTAATGATCACACAGACCTGTATTTGCATAACAATGAATAAAATAATCATATTAATTTTAATTATCGATTTTTTTGGCTTTTTTTATTTTATTATTTAAAATGTCTGCATGTCTCATAGTCGACTGGTTCACTCTGCTTAAATTAATGGCTTTACTTTCTTTATTTATTTAAACAAAGCTGGGTGCCTAGGCCGCGCAGCGGCCCCTACCCTATTCATCATAAAAATTATATACAGTGAATAAAACATGTTGAATTATGTAACAATATGGTAACATTATAATAAAGTAACCATGATTTGAAGTATGTACAAACTTGATCGGAGATTTACATTAATTGCCATTGAAAAATGAATACAGCCATTATTAGATGGATATTCATGAATACGAGCTTAATCTGTGATATTTACATTAATTGCAGTAGAAATTTGAAATTGAGCATTAAAAATTGATGATAGCATATATACACAAAATCGTGATTCAAAAACATGAAGTACATGCTTAATCTGTGATATTTACATTAATTGCAGTAGAAATTTGGAATTGAGCATTAAAAATTGATGATAGCATATATACAGAAAATCGGGATTCAAAATCATGAAGATTCTACATAAATTTTGCTAAGCCTTAGTGGCGTCATCTAGTGTGATCAACATTCAAAAATATTAATTTGTATAGTAATAGAGATACTAACTAAAATTCAAGAAAAGAGTTCAGGTTTAGTCCAAAAGTGACGTTATTCAGGAGTGGACTCACGCATGATTGTTTGCTGCAGTTGTAAAACTTCTCTGTTTTTTAAAAGTTCTTTTAGTTCTTTGATGATTGAAACCAGTCTATGGGCTTGACCTGTCGTTGTAGATGGAATTGTAGCTGGAGTTGCACGAGGGCCTCTCCAGGGGGGACGGATGCTGCATCCCGTGTAGTTGGCAGGCTTTACCATACCTGCCTACTTTTAAGCCTTTCGAGGATGATTTTTCCCAGTGGTAGTAAATTGGTATCTATATATATATTTCCCTTACACGGCGACAAAAAAAAGCCTCATTACAACTCCCCGAATGGCAACGCTAGAAAATCGACCAATGATTGCCGCTAAAAATGTCACATGCCAAATCTACTGAGGTGGCTCAACATATAGCGCTTGTAAAAACGGAAACTGAAATAACCAGAGAGAGCATAATAATTATTATAGCCAAAATTTTAACCTTTTTAAAGAGATATCAGTTTTAGAAATTTTATCTTAATATTTTATACTATAGCACATTTCTAATAGGTTTAACGAATTACACGTCATCTATTTGAATTCAAATTTATTTTAATGACTTAGTATTTACTAAAAAGATGTAATTTCTTTTTTTTTTTTGAAAAAAAGTTGTTATAAGGATTTGAATGATTGTTTTGAATTCTTAAAATTTTGTGCATTTGTAATGTACCTGAGTTAGTAGCGAGCGAAGCAAACCATATAAGATCGAGCAGCCCAATAGTTTTAATTATATTTTTGGGCAGAACATACGCCGTATTTTTAAACAGCTTATGCAGACTACAACGATTGATTTTGATTTTGATTTGATTTATTGAAATTACATACATTTGCTGGCTTGTGTGCTCAATATAGGCTTATAAGTCAGACTACAACGACACTATTAAATAGTAATATATGCTTAATTTTTTTAAAAAAAGTAGTGGTTAAAAATATTATAAATTAAGTTTATAAATGCAAGGAATATATTGAAAGCAAACATTTTACTACCATTTAAAATATGGAAATAAAATTTTATGCCAAATGCGTAAAAGTTGGCTGGTATGCTTTACCTCTTTGAAAACATCGAGGTAAAACAAGTGTGTAAAATTCCTCTAGTATAATGGGAATGAAATTGAATATGGCGTTTTTTTCTTTTGAAAATGTAGTAACGTATGTTTCTCGTTTAATTTCAATAACAAAAGTTTGCTTAAATATATTAAGGGATCTGGTTTCAATTTCGTATTTTTGCTATTTATTAATTTTGACTAGAACATCCAACCATCTTTGTAAAGAACATACAATCTATAATTTGCAGAACAATGAATAAAAAAGTCATAATAATTTTACGTACCACTTTTTCTTAAACTTCTTTTAATTTAATATTTCTGCAGGTTATGAAATCAATGCAGTTTGTTTATTTATGTCGATTGTACATTAACTCCGTGAAAGCGGAGAGACAAGACAAGTGGGTATGTATTCGGTCATTTCACTTCAATTGGTTTTTGGAAGAATATTAAAAGACTCTTAAAATTTGTTTCATAACTTATAAAACCAATGGAAAAAAAAGGCAATTTGAATTAAAAATTTGTGAAATTTTTTAAACATTAATTTAAGAAAATGATAAATACTAACCAAAAAGATGAAAATTTTTATCCAAAAACAAAACATTTAGGCTTACTAATTTATATTATAAAAATAGAAACATCAATTTTTTAAAGGTTTTAGAATGGTTCCTTTTTGCTCAGCTTATTGAACAGCAATTTTTATAAGTTTATCAACGCGTTTTTGAACACATCGAGAAACAAATTAAGTTGTGAGTAGCATTTTATTTATACTATTGAATCAGTTATATGCAGTGGTAGAAATAACAAACTTTTTAGGAACAAACTCAACTCAAATTTTTTAGGAACAAACGAACTCAAATTTTTTAAACGAAGAATCATTAAAAAAAATCTAAATATAACAACCAATTAAAATATTGTCCCACAAAGCCCAGCAAGTTATCTCTAAAACACAACCGCAGAAGAAAAAAAATCAAAACAATTCATGCATTTAAAAATAGTTTTTAAATATGAACAATATTTGCAAAAATAAATTTAATCCAATCGAGTATCGTTTAAATAAAATATGAAGAACACTGTTTAAAAATTTATTTGCTCATAATAAACGCAAGTTACGCAATATGTTTATTTCATGAATAAAGAGTTTGAATCGATTCTTCTCTGACAATTATGATCATTTTTCCAAATGTATTATTCATGCCTAAAATTAATTCGAGTAGTGTCGCAACGCAATTTTCTCCACCCAAACAGGAGTAAAACCATTGTTTGTCCTTGCATTTACGAACTAATCCACTTCTACAAATTAAACTACTTCTTTACGTTGGCCTTGTTCATGATTTGTGCATTAGTTGGTACTCATTACCTTTTAAATGCTCCCTTTTGTTTATTTTTTCTTCTAACATTCATAATTAAATGCAGTCTTCAATTCATGTTTTTGAATTTTTACATTTATGAAATGTTAATAAAATTTTTCGTTTGGACTGAAAAATTTATTTAAGCTGTGTTATAATGAGAAATAATATTTCTTAGTAAAAAACTTTATTGTGATCTTCAAACAAAAGACTTTGAATTAAAAAAAAAATGTTAAATCATAAAAACTATTAAAAATGAAGATCTAACTCTTCAATTAGCTAGTAGCGCTAATACAGAGAAGAAGAAAAATTCTACAACACATTAATTGTGTTAAAGTCTTAATCTTGTTTTCAAAATTGAGTTTTCTATAAATCGTATTAATTTTATAAATTGAATGTAAAGATTACAAATTTTATTCTATTCAGGTAAATTGTGGTTCTAAGAAAAGGAAATAATTGCAAATAGATAATAATTTTTGTTGTTAATTTTTAGTTGTTAATTAAAATTTTTCAGTCAGGTTGGATGTGACATAAAAAGCTTTAACAAATCTTTTTATATTATTTCGTAATCTAAATTCTCCTTCCTAATTTATTTTTCAAAACTCAACGCTTTCTCACACTTTATTAGTCACATCTTGTCTATTAATCTAACTTTAGTTCAAGTATGCATAAATTAATATTTTAAGCCTTCCCTAAAACCGAACTGTGAGAAACATATTTTTCCCTCGTCCTATTCAATGGACCAATTGCAATTACACAAATTTCCCTTTTTCCCTAAGACTTGGCATATTACGGGATTAAGATTTTCCCTAATTTTTATTCGGAGCACTTCAATTTTCTGTCACTAGGATACTCGTTCTCTGATTAGAATGGTTAAATAAAGTTTAATTTGCTCTTTTTGAATCCTGTACCTGTCTGCCCATCTCGCCTGATTGCCATCCTTATTGGGATCCTTACTGGGAAGATGGATTGGGTGAGGAGGTCCAATTACTTGGCCACCCAGATCACCTGATATAACGCCGCTGGACTTTTTTCTTTGGGGATTTATAAAAGACAATGTTTACACGAGGATCGTGTCGAACATTGATGACCTAAAAGCCAGAATTACAATCGCAATAGCCTCTGTGAATGCCGACATGCTTGCCGCTACTTGGCGTGAAATTGACTATCGACTTGTTTTCTCCGTGCGACGAAGGGGGCACGCTTGGAAGTTCATTGACAAAGGTGATGGAACTTTTTGAGTCTATCTAACCATTTATGTTATTAATTTTAATCTACATTTATTATTTATGAGTTATTAAACATCAAAATGGGTCCGGGACTTTATAAACACCCTGTATAATTCCAATNATATACATATAAGGGAAAACCTAAAACCATTAACACGAAATAACATACTAAATATCACCTTGTGAAAACTACAGGAAATAACAACCTAACAATCAAAAATAAACAATATTTAAAAAAAGTTAAAAAGAAATTAAAGTGGGTGCACTGAGATGCATGGCAGCTCTGTCAGGGGGGCATTACCGTGCGGTTAGTGCGAAAGCAGTTTCAGTGGTTGTCGGTAAATTACCGCAAATAACCATATCCCCGAATGCCTGAAGAAAAACGAAAGAAATCAACAGCAAGTCAGACAAAGACTATAAACCGAAATCTTTAAAATCGAAGTGGAAGTGCATAGATCGGAAACAGAATTTTTCTGATGAATTTAGAAAATTGTAGTTCCGAGTACCAAACAATTATGTGGGTTTGAGTGTGTGTAAAAAGATGGAAAAAAATAACAAAAAATTTAACTCTATAAGCATTAAATTTAATAAATTAACCTTAATGAATTGATTGGAAATACAGGCAACCGATTATGATTCAAGGTGATCCAACCGAGCCTTCAATGCTCGGGTGGCCCTTTTGATAATTTAAAGAACGCATTATACTTCTTCCCTCGTAAGGCATTTCTATATTGAATCAGGTACTCGTCTATAAATCCAAACGGGATGTCATTATCGAGGACAAACAAAGATTAATACTTTTTAAAATAATATCATTGTTGCAAATGAACTTAATGCGATTAATTTGAGATATAATAGCATTTCTATAGATAGTAATAGATATATTAGAATTTCAAAAAATTAACTTGTTCACAGGAAAAGTGAAATAATTTCTTTCATTCAAAACATAAATTTGAACGTTAGATGAGTCTAATGTAATTAATAAATCAAGAAAATCTGAAATTAAATTAGATTGATTAGTTTTAACCAGAGTTAATTCTTCTGAATAAATTGTGATCGCAATATTAATAAAATCTATACAATTAAAAATAATATAGTCATTCATAAATTTGAAACCATTTCTGATGGAAACAGCAGCATTTTTTTCAAAGATGTGTAAAAAAAGGTTAGCAAAAATACTTGAAAAATTTGTACCTTGTGATATACCAACAATCTGCGGAAATCGTTAAAAATAAATTATTGAAAATATGAAAATTAACAATATTTTGCTAGTATTCAAAACCGATATCTAGAATATTATTGAAATCATTAAAATATGAAAAAAGAACATCTTTAAGTTTGTCCATTGGAATACTCGCAAAAAGATCCTCAAAGTCAAAAGATTCAATATGTGTAATTGAATTATTATTAATTAAGTTAATTACTGGTTTATTGTTTTTAATAATCTGCGTAAATTCGGTATCATATATAGAATTAAATAGAATGTTTAAGTATTTTGCAGGGAGTTTACCCCTTGAATTTATACAGGTATTAATTAATTTAAGTGATTAAATTATTTAAGTGATTAAATTAAAATTTAATACGTGTTTTATGAAACTTAGGGGTGATTGTAATATAAGGCAGTTTAATGTTGTTATTTTTAATCGTACAAATTTCATTTAAAGCAAGAATTTTATTTGACAATAGTATTATAGTTATCAGAACATGATTTATAAGTTTAAGAATCGGAAAGTTCGTTGTCTAATAGGTTAAGATATAGCTATTTACATATAAAGGCATAATTTCCAGAGGTTTTACTATAGGACGTCTGATAAAATGTTCACTAGTGAATTCTAAACAATTGATAAGAATTTAAAGCCTAAAATTGTCGAATGTAATAATATATGAATAAAGGAAGAAATTGTTTATATTTCAAATATAGGGTCCATTTCCAATTAACTGACGTAGAATGAATTATAGATGTTTTAAAAATGAAAGAGTCAATATCTTCTGAAAAAAATTGAAAATAATGATTTGGTGCTTATCTTAAAGATAGGAGTCTTAAATTTAATACCCTTAGAAAGTATATGCTGAACATCCTCATTATTAACAATACAGTGAAACCCCCAGGAAATACCACCTTTATATAGCGACCTCCACTATATACGACCACTTTTGGGAGGTACAGAATTTTTTCCATAGATTTTGTGTTGGGAAAACCTTTTAGTAGAGACCATCAAAACCTCTCCTTACAACCGGGAAAACCTGCGGAAAAGGTCTAATAGGGAAACAGATAAAAAATAACAAAACAAATAAGTAGGTAAAAATGAATTCGAAATATTTGCGTGAGGTTTTTTTGATAATCTCTGAAAGAGATCTACAACCTCATATTGCAGTCAAAGTGCACTAAAGACCATGCTATCAATGATTTATGTTTAGAGTTGAAAGTTAAATAAGAATAAAAAAAATATTTTAGAAAAACCTCTTCTCATTTTTTTAAGGCTAACTAATTTTTATGATATAAAATTAAATGCCAACTTAAACAAAAAACATAATTGTCCACTTCTTTAAAATAGTTCTATCATTCATAATTTATAAATTTGAATCTGAATTTATAAATTTGTTGGGCCGGGATAGCCTGGTCGGTAGGGCACTGGGCCCATGTCCGAAAGTTCGTGGGTTCGAAACCCGACGGCCGAAGAATCCCCGTGTTGTTGGTGACTGATGCACGTTAAATTTCCGTCGAGTCGCAAAGTCCTCCATGTTCCCCTACCAAATCAACACCTCTGGCGGTATTGGATTGGAGATCGATCGTTCTCTGATTCAGGTCAAAATTACGATCTGTGGATGAATGAATGGGTGTATAATTGGGTTCGCCTTATAAACAGGTGTGACGTATGGTGTGGCAGAAGTCGAATTCTTAGCCATAGATGGCGCCACTGAAATATAAGAATAGCTCACTCTGCCTTAAATTTGCTAGGTTACACCAAGCAGGCTTGCCCGTGTGGCAAGTGGCATTAGAACCAACCAACCAACCATAAATTTGTTTTTACTCATACTTATATCAGTAGGGATCATTTTTATTGAAGCTAAATTTTATTCGTCGATCCGGTTTTCAAGACGCCAACACAAGTCGCATTTCCGCACCAAGAAAACGATACTAACAAAAATTAAATTTGTTTGCAAAAAATCATGCTCTTTTGATAACATTATGAAGTCAATGGAGGTAACCTCTAAGAACGACCAACCTTCATTAGCGACCATTTTAATGTGGAACAAAGAGTTGTCGCTCCCGAGAGGTTTCACTGTATTAATACTGGTGACAATATGGTTAAAGCTATTATCAATAAAATCTGAATAAAACTTACAGTTACAAATACAATCAATATTTTTGCTTTGGTTATTTAAATTTGCACAAAATTCATTATGTTTGAAAATTTTACGACCCAAAGTGGTATCATACTTTAAAGCGTATTTCATATTAAAATTCATAATAGGAAATAAATTACTTAAATTATGAAGTGCATCAGAAAAATTAAATTTATCTAAAATTGGATTCTTAAATCTAATGGGAAAGTAATTAAATTATGCTCTAGATTTGCTTCGTAATTTGTAATTAAATTTAGATAATCTTAGTTTAAAAAGGTCATTAACTAGGATAGCAAAGTGTTTATTACTAAAATTGAAAATCTTTAAGAATGTACTAAATTTCATACAAAATTTTATCATTTGGTGGAAAAATGTACTGTTTGCACGGTGAGATATTATAGGTGGAAGTGAAAGAATTCTGTAGTTTATTGATGCCTAAATATAAAAGTATTCTTATTTTTAATAAAAATATGAAAATATCTATATTTATTATTAACCTTTCTACCACCACAACATTTGTGAGTAGACTCGAAAAGTTTAAATGATTGTGCGTTATTACGATTTATCTGAGAGTTATTAAAGAGATCATTCTGACCAGAAGGTACTAAAGTTTGAAATTTTAGGATATAGTGATTTTCTTTATCTAATCTTCCTTCGTTAGTTATGATATCCAAAATTGAAATAGTAGCATGAGAAAAGTCACGTGTTTCACAATAGGAAAATTCAGCATTAAAATTAGTGTCATTATTTTAGTTACTGATATGGTCCCTGTTTAGATTATTCGATTTATCTCAGCTATCGTTGGGATTTGAACCCGGGTTACCTCATTGGGAGGCGAGTGCTCTATTACTTTAGCCACCACTTTATAAATACTTTTGTAGGAAGCGAATCAATTTTATTCTTGTGAGTATTAGAATTCAAATATAAATGTATTTTCCTCTCCATGTAATTCAAACGCAGGTTAGGTCCATCATAAAATCCTCCACGATGGCAAATTTCTTATAATACTTTCTCCAGGAGTTCCCTTGTCTTCTGGACAGGGTTCAAAACTACAAGGATATGGGGTTGAACATTAGTAATCGTAAACCCAATATCGGGTCGGGTGTTCAATAACGGTTATAAAATAAAATATAAATGTATGCATACTTGTCAACTTTCACGCTTTTTAAAGAAGCGTTTTCTCAGTGGTGGTGAAATCCTAACTGAATTGACACTTGAAGCATATATTCAATTCGCATTAAAAAAAAACACAGCACAATGAGTTAAAAATGTGTTTAAACTATTTAAATGTAATGGTATTTAAAATGAATTTAAACAAAATTTGGTTAAAGCAGAAATCGAGTTTGAATGTAGAAATTTCCTTTCATCAAACATAAAAATAAAATCTTCTCCAAAAACGGAAGAGTTGGAAGATATGAATGTGTGTGCAATATGTTTTTTAGACCTTTCTAGTTCAACGGTAGCTAGCTTTGTAACACCGATTATACAAATGTTATGAACCTCTACAAATGAGCCATGGTAGCTCAGTGAATAAAGCGCTTGCTTTCCAATGAGGTAAATCGAATATCAGCGATAGCTGGTCGATTTGAATTCCGCACTCGGATAGCACCGACCCGAATTCTGACGTAAAAATATCCTCAGTGGTAGACGAATTATGAGTTAAGAGTACCTTTCCATCAGGCAAACCGTGAGATGTTTTCGTTGTTTTCTCTCTCCATGTAACGCAAATACGGGTTAATTTAAGCAAAAAAGTCTTCCACAAGGGCAAATTTTTTCCCAATACTTGATTCCGGAGTTTACTTTGTTTTCCTGATTGGATTCAAAATTTCAAGACTACGGAGTTGAACATTAGTTGTCCTAAACCCGAAATTAGGTCGAATGTTCAACGACGGTTATTTAACACGTTCACGCCGGGGTGACCCACCGGTGGGTCACGCTAGATTGTCCCACCTTGGCAGCGCACCGGAGTAAAAACTGGTAACAATAAATTTCATTTTTTAGTTTTTTTCCGGGAATAATAAAAATCCATCACTACCAACTGTTTTTAACGGATGCAATTTTTATATTGAATTACTTCTTCGCTGAGATTAATTTCCTTACAGTGAATTGTTATTGTTGAGAATAGATTAACTCCTCCCGAATATCATCTATTATTGAAATAGTTCTTCTACCAGTATTTTCACTTTTCCCGGCGTGAACGTGTTAAATAAAATCACTACGAATATAAAATTAATATCTTCCAAACGTTCAACAACCACTATTCTTTTAACATAACTAAGGTACGTAGCTTCACTTTGTATTGTTAGGTTGCATTTGTTAATGTCCTGTCTGACTGAAATTTTAAATCGAAATTTCTTGTTGCGAAATGGGTTGAATGATTATGGCTTGGTGGTTAAAATCTTTCTAAATCACATTTTCTCAAAGGATATCATACATTAAAGTATGATGTTTGTTACAATTAGAAAAAACTTTAGCAAAAAGCGTAAAAGTTTTCAGCTTTTAAATTTGAATATAACTTTTATGCGTAATTTTATGAGCAAACTGCTTATTTATTCGTTAAGAATAGTTTTCCAGATATTTTATTTTCTCCTTAGAATTCAGTATCACGTAAAGAAATTATTATTTGACTTATATTCTTCAAAGTGGCGCCAGTAGTTCATATATCGAACAAGCAATTACTATAAAACAGGATTGGGTCTATGCAATCGATGGTAAAAGATGGGTTGTAATAATCAATATAGCTAAGAAAGCGAAATTATCGATAGAATAAAGTTCATACTTCTGTTGTAACTAAATCCTTTTTTATCATTTCTTTGTGAAGATCGCTTTGGTTTCATCAAATCGAATAAAAATTAATTTGTTTAAGTGTCTAGACATTTAATATCATTGTCTGATATTCAAGTTAAAGGAACTTAAGATAAAACTTTTTTTTATTTATAATATTTTTAATTTATTAATGAGGTCTAGCCACTAGAAAAGAAAAAGTTAAAAATAACTTCTAGTTGTAAAAAATATCATTAAGTTAAAAATAGTTTAACTATTTTGTAACATAACGTATATTTCAGTTTACAGCCATTTCGTTTTACAAATTTAGCTGGACGAAACAAGAGAAAATGTATTTATAACGCAAGAATTTGAACTTTTTTTTGAAATTATAAAATTGCAATATATTTTAAAAATTCAATAGTTGTCAATACTACTTAATTTAAGAACTGGTAGGAAGAAGGCGATAATGTATTTCATTTTATGACGTGATACTTTTATGGTCGTGGTATATTTTTTTGTCTTAAAAAAATTTTTTTTTTTGAAGGAGCAGGACCAAGTGTACATCTATTATTATTAACTTAACGTTCTTCATAAACTTGTATATAAAGATAAAAATAATCTAAACCAAAAATACCGTTTCGAAAAAAATCTATTGCATTCCGGGCAAAAGAAATTTAAGATTTAAAATCCCACTTCCGAATTAGGTAAGATCAAGAACTAGTATGAATGCAGCCAAAAATTTGGTCCCCAGTGTTATTCTTCACTTTCAAAAAGTGCGCAGTGATTTTTCCTAAGATAACTTTCGTTACTAAGTGTTGCACTTGCGCAAATCTTAGCAATTACGAAACCAGTTGAATGGGTTAAAATAAAAACAACTTTGTATTCTTCATATACGTTAACATTAGTTAGTTTTATTCGGGATAGTATTCTTCAATTTCAGATTTATTTATTTTTACTTAGTGGTCTTATCAATTAAGAAACTGTACATATGGTTTAAATCATAATTGGAGAATGTAATGATGAAATTAATATAATAATTTAATTAACATAAGAATTAAATTAATAAATAATTATATTTATTAATTCGTTACACTTAAACAAATTAATAAATTTGTTTCATTTTTCAAAGAAAAATGTAAAAAAATTCCTTTAATGTTAGAAATTTAATTGGAGTAAATTTTGAGTGATAAGTAATTTAACAATCAATAT
>NC_092213.1:37083250-37106110 GCF_043381705.1 Parasteatoda tepidariorum
TCTTTAATTGTATAATTTTTTGTTATCAATTACATTTTATTTCCTATGACTTTTCAAACTTTACCTTTGTATAGAATAGTTCCCTTTCCAAACTTTGTTTAGATAGTTTACAATGGTGCACTTTAACCGGTTATCTTTTCACCAATGGTTTCACGAATTTTCTTATGGCATGTATTGTTTTGATAAATCACAATTGAAAATTTAAATCTTCGAGTTAGCTTCGATGCGTGTTTTCTCCGAGCGGAGCTCGGTCACCCGCTGGTACTACTTAATTTAAGAACTGGTAGGAAGAAGGCGATAATGTATTTCATTTTATGATGTGATACTTTTATGGTCGTGGTATGTTTTTTGTCTTAAAAATTTTTTTTTCAAAGGAGCAGGCCCAAGTGTACATATATTAATATTAACTTAACGTTCGTTATAAACTTGTACGTAAAGATAAAAAATAATCTAAACCAAAAAAATTTCAGATTTAAAATCCTCACTTCAGAATTAGGTTAAATCAAGAACCAGTATGAATGCAACCAAAATTTGGTCCCCAATGTTATTCTTCACTTTCAAAAAGTGCTCTGTGATTTTTCCTAAGATGACTTTCGTTACTAAGTGTTGCACTTGTGCAAATCTTAGCAATTACGAAACCAGTAGGATGGGTTAAAATAAAAACACATTTGTATTCTTCATATACGTTAACATTAATTAGTTTTATTCGGGATAGTATTCTTCAGTTTCAGATTTATTTATTTATTTATTTTTACTTTGTGGTCTTATCAATTAAGAACTCTGGTCTTATCAATTAAGAAACTGTACATATGGTTTAAATCATAATTGGAGAATGTGGTTCGACGCATTCATCGGGTTTAAGAATGCAATATTTTTTCTGTTTCTTCTTCTTTTTCGTATTACCAATATTTCTCCTGTTACTTAATCTATTTTATGTTCTGTCCATGTTTTCTCAATCGTCTGTTTTTTCTAAATTCCTTTAACTTTAACATTAACTTATGCATCTTAAAACATTTTTAGATATAAGTAACAGCCTTTTATGCATTTAGAAGAAATGTTTTCGTTAAATTTACACTCTTTAATTTATAACTTACGCAAAATGCCTCTCCAAAAATTTTACTACGTAAAAGTAGTAATTAACTACGACTCTTTTTTTTTTGCAAAATATTTTTTTACAGTTGGAGACAATTAAATACGAGAGCTTTCAGAATTTTTGGTAATTTTGCCAGCACGACACAGTTTGAACAAAGTGGCTTTTCATATAAACCTTTGAATCATTTGCATGTAGTGATGTGGAAAATAACTTTAAATCAAAATTTCAAAACAAAGAATAATACCTTAAAATATAGACTTAGCTATCACTCGAAGAAATTTCTCCAATGAGCATAGAAAGTTAGCAACCCAGGCTTTTACAATTATGGATAACTTTATAAACTTAGGACATATTTTCCAGATTGCGGCTACCTCTATATTTTGAAGTTCAGGAATGGAAATCGGTCGAAATTTAGTATGTATATTCACGAAAAATATGTTTTTGTTTCTGATTTCATAACTTAAATTATCTTCTGTCTTAATTGATTAACATATTTGAGGTCATCCTCGTGAGTTATGAAGTTTCTGTCCAAGTACACGAAAATCCGATAATTTGATCGAAAGTTATTCAGAGTTTTCCGTTTTATTTTTATTTATTTTTTGAGCACAATACGTCGCTAAATTGCCGGAGGAAGTAAAATTTTTGAAATGAAAACAGCATTCGTATTTGTAACATATTTTACCTTTCAAAAAATATGAAGTAGAAATATTGCCAAAATTAATAAGTAACAAAATTTTCATATTGAATTTTTAAAATGTCACTTGTAATTTATATTGGGCATAAATCTGAAAGTTGAAAAGCAGATTATATTCTATTGTCGCAATGATTATACGCATTTTTTTTCAGCTCTTTTATACAGTATTTTCTAATAGAGCTAATTTCTAATAGAATTCTAATAAACACAATTTTGTATTCTAATATTCTATATATGGAGACAAATTTGAAAAAAAAAAAGTGTGAGAAAAGCGATTTTAAATCTTTTCAAACTAATGCTGTTGGTATAGTCATAGTCTCAAAATTGTTAGAGATCTTAAGGCACTGCAGGGGCCTTTTACCTTCCATCTTGATAATACTAAATCATAATTTAGTTATATCATTAATTTTATATTTTATAATAGTCGTTTCACAGTCAACCCAATTTTGGATTTACGACTACAAATTTTTAACTCTGTAGCCTTGTAATTTTGAACCCAATCCAGAAGACAAGGAAACTCCTGGATCAGCACCCCCAGAGGTATGATTTGTTATGGGAACATTGAGGACTTCATAACACCACGTATTTAGCGTGCATCAGTCACCATTTACTACACGAGGAGTCTTCGGCCGGAGGAGATTGAACCCACGACCTCTTGAACATGGGCTCAGTGTCCTACCAACCAGGCTATCCAATCTTTTAAAATTTTTAAGTTGATACAGAATATGATCCGTTAAATTGCCGCAATTGCAGTGCTATAAAATGCGACTGCAGCTCCCATAAATTTTATTTTAATCGAATGCAGCGGAAAGCACTTGCAGTGTTGAAAACTCGAAGTAATTAGCCATAAAAAGACCTTTTAGTAAAATAAAATCAAGGAATTAAAGTGTTGAATATTTACATTTTTCTACAAAACTGCGTCACTGTAAAAAAGTGAGCAAGAGGAGTCGGGAATTAGAGTCTTCACTGAGCATTTCTACTTCAAAAATATTTTTTTATATCTGCTGCCTTACATTTAAGAGCATTCCTGCAGAATTGGGTATTTAGGGTCATTAGAGTTTCTGTTAAGGTGTTTAATTTGAAATCATTGCGCATGGCTTTGTTTCTGATGAAATAAGGACGACCACTCATTCTTAGTAATTTATTTTGAAATGTATTAAGTTTTTTTTTTTTCACTTGTGTTTCATTTAGATTACACCAGGCTGGGGAAGCATTATCGAATAAGTTATTACTGGTCTGATGTATGTTATGTATATGTAACTTCTGTCTTTTAGAGGTAATTTGAGAAGGGACCGAGTAAGCATTTTAATTTGTTCTAAATGTCATCGGCTTTGGCTAAAATGTGCTGTTGATTTCTAGCATATTACATATGCTGGAAATCAACAGCACATAGCAGGTAGTGAAATGCTGATAGAAATATCAAGTGTACGAAAAATTACAGAGCTTGGACAAAAGTATAGAAACACTTTCTAACTCTTTGTAATCTTGCTTTTCGAAGCAAATACTTAGAAAGATTTTGCACGGCAAAACTGTTCCTACAATTTATGAAGGAACATGCTTGAAGGTTTCAGAAATGGTGAGATTTTTACAGAGGAGCCAATTGTTTCGGCTTTGTAAAAAAGTATTTTCTAGTAGTAACTTAATGCAAGTTATTTTTTAGTTTAGTGCTCTTCATTTTAAGTAATTTTTCCCACTACAAGACAAAAATTCAAAGTATCATATGAAAGGCAACTTTATTGCAAATATCTCGTGGTGGCACTTTTAAAAAGTGGGCGCAATTATTCTTTTTCTACAAGTTTTACGTTTTAATTCGCTACCAATTGTATTTCTTTATCTTGCTAGAGCACAAGCACCAAGAGTTTGCATCTATTCAACAACTATGGAATTTCTTATTTATAGAAAATATTTTTCTATTTGGTAGCAACGTAATGTATTAATGCAGGGTTTCTAACTTTCTACGCTATGTGGAAACATTTCTTCTAGTGGTAGAGAAAATTTTGTTTCAATTCAATATATAACTCTTTTTGTAAATTTGATTTCGTGGTGGGGCTTTTAAAATGTTGTCAAGATTACAGAAAATTCTGAAAGCTTCAGTCTTTAACTGTCTTCTACTCTTTAAATTGTTTAAAAAAAACGTAATAGTTGGCACTTTTGTTAAACAAATTTGATTTAAAGGAACTTTGCCTTACGCTATACATATGTAATTTAAACACATGCAGGGAAATATGGGGCTAGACAGGATAGCTAAAGTTCAAAGACCTGCTAGGGCTAAACTGTTCGAACAAGGAACTATCAGATTTAATCAACATATTCATTGTTTTGTTGTGTACAATATATCATTCCGGAAAAAGTCCTGATTTTGAGCTGTGATGGCTCAGTGGATAGAGCGCTCGCCTTCCAATAAGGGGAACCGGGTTTGAATCCCTGCGATGGCAGGTCGATTCGAATTCCTCATCGGGCTTGCACCGACCACAGTGATGACATAAGATATCATGGGTACGATAAAATCTTGTCTAACATAAGAAAAATAATATTACTTTATTACGTAGTAGGAAGGTATGACTTATATGTCATGAAATATACTACCGTTTTGACAAAGTGATTAAAGAAATATTGTTTATTTTTTTGTTATTTATTTCTCGAAAATGGAAAGACAAATATTCTTTTAATCTTTTCTAGAAGTAATTTTTATTTATTTGTGAAGAATCGGTTAAATTAGTTGCATGAAAATTATTTAAGTATTCGTCTTATTTATAATTAAAATCTTTGGTTCCAGTTATTAAATAATTACGGCTTTAAATTTTTTCAAACTCAAATGTTCTTTTAAAATTTCCAATATATTTGCATGTATTGTAATTTATGGATTGAGAAATTTAAGGTACTTTTTCGTTCCGCAGCGTTAACTAAGTGCTAGTAAATTCAACTGTTTGTTTATTTAGTTTTTTTTAGGATAAAACACAAATAAATTAATAGTCCATATCCATAAAATTTTCAAAAAAATATTAATTATTTTTAAACCTTTGCTAAAAAAGAACTATAAAAAAAACATTAATATATTTTTTTAATTACTTTAATTTGTTCAAATTAATTAATTTGTTACAATAACATTAAATTAATATAATCATGAAATTAATATAATTAACATAAGAATTAAATTAATAAATAATTATATTTATTAATTCGTCACATTTAAACAAATTAATAAATTTGTTTCATTTTTCAAAGAAAAATGTAAAAAGATTCCTTTAATGTTAGAAATTTAATTGGAGTAAATTTTGAGTGATAAGTAATTTAATTTTTAAATGTTACTGTAAAATTAATACAATTAAATTAAAAATCTAAGTCGATTTTTCACATTATAAGAAAAAGAAGACGAAAGAGAAAGATGGAGGGGGAAAATCAAACACTAATACAGATAAAAATAATTCAAAAATACATTTGAAAATAGAAAAAAAACAAAAGAAATCGGACATCTAATTGGGAAAAAGAGATTTCTGTTCGAACTTAAAAGCAAGAGTTTCATTTGCCTCTTCACTAATTATAAATTCCCACATTGATCATCTTTTTTCTTAAGTCCTTAAAATTCCACTAAAAATTCCTTTCCAACCTTTCACTATTACCTGAGTCATTTCTCTTTGCGATTTACCGATTTCTTCGAAAATAAAGAAATGTTTACTTTCAAGAAAAGGGCAAAAAAGGGGGGAAGGAATATCCGCAAATCACCACCCCACTCCCTTAGACCACACACGAAATCAGCATTCTTACCCTCCAGCTATTTTTTCCTCAAAAGAAGTTAGAACTTTTTAACTAATAGTTAAATAAAATAATATTTAGTTAAAAGATGCGAATTTTTTTCCCACGAAATATTCTTTTTTATACATGAAAAATTACAATTAATTTAAACAGAAGGTTTCATAAAATTCAACATAACAGATAAAAGAATGCAGCGGTCTGGGACACTGATTAAGAACTCAAGAAACGGGACCTTGAAGTCAATTATAACTTTTTCCCTATTTCTTTTCCGATTAAACATTTTATACCGTTTAAATTTTTTGCCGTTTCCCAATTCATGGCATAACAATGCAAATGCAACTGTCGAAAATTCTATTTGCGAACCAGTCGGATATAAGCTAAATTCCCTAACTGCGTACATTCTTCCCTTTCAAAACTTTTATTTTACTTTTTTCCCTTTTGTTATGACTTTTCAGGGAATATTTCTTTTTCTAAAGCGATGTGAAGTTCAGTGAAACACTTGTTGCATCGAATAAAATGGCTTTGTGTTTACATATCTTCGTTGTAATTTATGTTTTAATAATTAACGAAGTGTTCTGTTTATCTGGAGGATTTTATGCAGATAATGGCCGGCAACAAAGTATTCTATTGCGTCCGCTACGGCGGAAAGACAAAGTTGAATTAGAACATGAAATATTACAGCTTCTTGGATTGCATCATCGGCCGAATCCTAAACAACACCATGATGTTCACAGTTCAGCACCAAAATATTTGATTGACTTGTATAAAAAGTTACAGAAAGAAGAGATAAACTCGAAACAACTTAAGAAATCCCAGCGACTTCTTGCTGAATCTGATTTTATAGTCAGTTTTGTCAACAAAAGTATGCTTTCTTTGGCTTATGATTTGAACTTGAAATTTAAAATATATTATTAAATTATCTCTGAAAAGTCAAAAGTAAATTTCACATCCCCGTTTTTTTTTTGTAATATTCTTATTAGTTTTCTCGTTTCTCATAATGTTTAATTCAATTGTTTCTCCAACTCTTATTATACCTTCATACTTGTTATAACTACATTTTGGGTGTAAAAGGTTTAGTTAATTTAACTGTCGAGAAAATTGAAAGATTTTTTTTTATTCTCTATGTCATCATGCTTTTATGCAAGCAAGTATTCTGTTCTAATGTAAGACATTACAAACTTTCCAGGAAAGTACCACAAAATTTACCTAAAAAATCCTGAATCAATATTTTATTTAGTGTTTATAAAGCATCTGATAGGCAAGTTAACACAAGTGTTCCAGAATTAGATTATTTTGGGCTAAGTAATTATACTTTTTCTAGCCAAATTATAGAAAATCACAAAAAATGCACAGCAACAATAAATACCAAACAATAAAAAAATAAGTTTTGACCTCTATTGCCATATTTATATCTTGTAAAAACTTAAACTTCTTACAATTTATTGAAATTAAGATAATAATTTATACAAAATTCTCTAACATTTTTCTGTATCATATAAATCTAAAATTTTTCCATATTTACAATATAATAGCACTATTTTTTAGGCTGGTAATATTTGTTTTTAGAAATTAAGCTTTCTGTATAGATTAATTATGTTTCTTAATTATAAACAAGATATTTGATTAGCTATATGAATTATGTGATTCCTTTGATAAGTTTAATTACAATAACAATTATTTCTTAGGCTGCTAATAAAGTTTAATTATTATTTTTTATAAAATTAAATAAATTGTAAATTATTCTGTTAAATGTGCTTTTATCTACTATTTATTGTGTTTTATAAAATCTACTAGTTAACCTCAACTTAGTGAAAAGGGCAAGGTTTGATCCTATACTTTCTGTCTTAGGGTTAATTTCATTATTTCTTGAACACATGCGTATGTTTGGAATTTTGTTTACATTTTCATGTAAAAGTATGACAAATTTTGTTTTTGAAATTGCGTATGAACCTTATATTTTATTTCTGGAAAGTTTATTTCTTCCCTAAGAAAAAATATTACCAAATTTCTTGCAAAAAAAATTATGGGTTTTATTTTCGTGTTTAAAACTTGGCTCTCTGTAGCTGTCATAATAGTTTAGTTTGAATACTTGCTATAAAGGATTGCGAAATCTGTAATAAAAAGTACTGTTCGGTCGTAAAGATGCATTGACGACTGCTTTTCTGAGAAAACATTGACTCAAACATTGGTTCCTAAAACCAATAGTAAGAATTTTAACACTATGATGAATTGTCAAAAAATATTGTATTTAATATTTTATCACAATTTTTTTTTAATTAACTCATTTATATTGGTAACTATTTTTGTTCCCAAAAAGAAAATTATCAAAATTGAAATAATATAGTATTTAATTATTATTTTTTATAATTATCAACCTTGGCAATATCTATTTTTTTTAAAATATGTTATCATTAATTGTGATATTATCATTTTTCATAGTTATAGTTATCATTAATGATAGCAATATTAGATGTATTTATTATTTATAGCAAGTACAGTGGTTTGACACTTAAGGGATTGAAAACTTTGGAAATGTTTCTGTTGTAATCCGTTTCGTCAATAAGGTGCCAAAAAAATTTTTCAATTTATTTAAAAAACAAAAACATGTGGAGGTTAGCCCTTGGATGGCTGTGAGTTGGTCCCCTTCTGTGATTTATTTTTAGTTTTTCACAGGTCTCAGAAAAGTTACCTGGAATTATCACTTTTGAAGCAAATCGCGATACATAAATCTTTTCCTAACTTTAGTTACATGATCAGCATGCAAACTTAAACAAAAAGCCATAACTATTTATTTATTTAAAATAGTTCAATCATTCATAATTGGTTAATATCTTTTTACAGTAGGGGTAATTTTTATTGACGCTAAAGTTTATTCATCGATTCAGTTTTCACGACGCCAACATAAGTGGTGTTTCCGCTCCAAGAACATGACACTGAGTAAAATTAAAATCACTTCCGATAAGTCATGTACCTGTAAATCATGTAAAATCACTTGTGAAAAATCATGAACTTGTAATCATGCTCAAAAAATCATGTTCATAACATTTTGAAGTCAATAGAAGTAACCCTCAAGAATGACCAACCTCCATTAACAACCATTTTACTGTGAAACAGCGACAGGTCACTCCTGACAGGTTTTTCTGTATTTTGATATTTTGACCTGGCTTATGCTACATTTACTAACTTTTTCTTAAATTATTTATGTGGGTGAAAGAGAGATTCCCGTGAATGTTTTTACCCATGATGGTATAACGTTCTCTTAAGGAATATCCTCTTTAGTTTTATATTTGTAGAACTATAAATACCATGCCCGGTGGCTGAGCGGTAGCGCTTCGCGCTGTCGCGCCACAGGTCCTTGGTTCGATCCTTGGGCCGGGCAAGGCCGACTCAGCCTTTCATCCCTTCAGTGGGTCGATAAAATGAGTACCAAGCATGCTTGGGAACTAACACTGGGGGTTCCGCGTTCGGCTGACCACCTGACCGGAACAGATGCTCCTGCACCCCAGAGCCCAAGGTCAAGAAAACTGAGATGGGCACAGTCGGCCTTGGCCCTCTTAATGGGCTGTCGCGCCACTGAGTTAGTTTTATAAATACCATAGCAATTTTTGTAAATTTGAAATAGTTATTTACTTATTCAATTTGTCTTAATTTGCAGTTCATGAGGAGTATCCCCACATTCGTCATGAGAGAGACAAACGTTATTGGTTTGATACATCCCAAGTTCCAAATGATGAAGAACTTTTTACAGCTGAATTCAGGTTTTACAGGAATTACTCCAAAAAGTCATCTCCTCGCAAGGGAAAATATCTTGTTAGTTTGTATTCTGTTCGTGATGCTGACAAGCCTAAGTAAGGATTCTTTAATTTTTTTTTTATTTAGTCTGATTTGATATGATTTATTCACAGCATTTTATTACCAATAAGTAGGTTCTTGGAACATTTTCATTTGCATCTCTTTCCTACATTTGATATCATTTCTTCGAATAAATAAGGTTTTTTATGCATGTAATCTATATCAGTGTTTACCAACCTTTTTATTGCTGCAGATCGGTCTGCGTTTAAAAGATTTATTATGGCCCTTTAAAGGGGGGCAGATAATGGTTGTTTATATTTTAGATGGTTTTAATTTAATAATTTTAGTTTAATAGTATTTAAACATGTCTTCTAAACAAAATACAGTTATATGCACAGTATGGGTGCCGCTTAAGATGACAAGTCTTAGTTTTAAGTTTATCTCAGATTAAGTTTTATTCACAGTTCTTAGTTAACAGTCTCGTCCATAGAAAGTCGCAGAAACCCAAGAGAAATTAATACACCACAGTGAATAATATGGAATTTTTGTTTCTTATGCAGTCCAGTACCATTGAGCCACTGACCAGTACCAGTCCAGGGATTAGAGACCACTGATCTACAACATAGGTTCCAGAAAGGGAACTGTGGTTTCCATTAGTGGATGGTGTTAAAATTTGAGAATTTGCTTAAAACTATGCAAGATATGAGTAATTAAAGTAATTGTTAATTAAAAATGTGCTGAAAAATAAAAATACAATTTTTTGTTCATTTTGTAGTGAATAGTATTTGACAACTAATAAAAAAAGGTTAGATTTGAATATCTTAAAAATTTAAAAAGTTTCCAACAATTTTCTAAGTAGTTTTTTTTTTTTTAAGGAAATCTTAAAATGCTAAGGGGTTTTTCACTTATTTCATTTTGTACTAATAAACAAGATTTATTAAAAATGACACCGGCATTGTTGGGGATCATCCCCCATAAAAGTATCTTTTCTTTTGCATGTTTTCTTTCCTTATACAATCATATTTTGGTGTATGGACGTTTATTGTAACGTAATATAATTCGTTATTTAACTTTGTCTTATGATACAAAATAATATTTTAGAAAACCCTTTTTATCGTTTTGAGTTACTTTAAAAAAAAAAATACAAACGCTACCAAGAAAATTGCTTGAAACAAATGTTTTTCAAATTTTAATTTAAAAAAATTTGTAATTAGTTTTAGATTGCTCTAAAAATTTTGTTAAATTTTATTGAATATTTTTAAAGTTATAGCTACAAAAAAAAAAAAAAAGCACCAGACCAAAATTTAGTTTTTTAAAAAAATGTCCATATCTTCATAAATATTAAATTTAGGTTTAAGAAATTTTGTGCAGTTATTATTTCATTTTTTAACATAGGGTGAACAAAAACATTATTTTCTGTTTGTTAATCCCTCAAGCCGTTAAGAGATTTTTAACTTCATTATAAATATGAGAAACTGCATGATCAAAAGACTTCTAAATTTATATGCATGATCAAAAGACTTCTAAATTTATAAAATGTTTCTTTAAGTATTTCTGGAGAAATATGAAAAAAATGTGTCTGTATATAATAGTCTGTATATAGTGTATATAATAATTCTTATTTTTTGTTCACTTAACATTTCTTTGTAGAATATAAAAACATTGTTTTCTTATTGTATCTTTTTCTCTTCATTTGTAGTAGTAACACTCTTGAATTAGTTGATGAAATGACCATAAATCATCAAAGTGGTTGGCTGGCTTTCAATGTTACTAAAGCTTTGGTTAAATGGATTGCTTTTCCTCAAAAGAATTTGGGTCTTTATTTAAAGATCAAAACTTTAGATTCTTCATGTAAGTTTCACCTATGAATCAGAAATATGTGTTATTTATTTTTTATGAACTTTTCTAAGAATTCTCTATTATTACTTTTTTGATTGTTATATTTCTTCGAAATAAAAGGTTCAAACAGGGTATTGCCTAACAAACTGTAGTGCATCTAATACCTAGTAATTGAAAAGTAGAACATAAAAAGTACAATACTTAACATTTAGTTGATAAATGACCTACAGGTAAAGTTTCTTGTTAAGAACATTTTATATGTGTGTATATATATATGCAAACTTATATTTTTGGTAAGGATTCAAATGAAACTTCTAATTTGACCAAATTCTAAAGTTGTACCTGCAATTATTTTGACATATAAAAAAGAAGCATCAAAAACTGTTCTAAAAAAGAATATATTTGTAAATAATAGTGATAAAAAAAACATAGTTGCCAACTTTTCTTATTTCACAAGAAAGATTTTATTTTTATATTCGCAAGATAATTTATTTTATATTAAACAAATTTGATTTAAAATAATCTTGATTATCATTATATCTAATTAATCATAATCTGATTAGATATAATATAATTATCTAATTAATTGTGATATAAACTATCTGATAATCATTGATGTGATTTTAGGTGCTGGAGAAATTTATGCTCCAGTTATTGTTGCAATTTTTATTTCACAATGATAAGAAAAAAATGCAAGTGTTGGCAGCATAGAAATATGTATGATATATCTAATATGATATCTACAAACAAGGATAATTTTTGAAGTCTAATCTATAATTAAATCAAGTTTACTAACAGTTAAGGAATTAGATTTACTATGTCCAAAGAGAAATAATTTTTATTTATAAAAATCAATAGATCTCATAATTAAATTCATTTATTTGAAAAACGAGCAAAGTGATATTTAATTCAGCAAACATGGCCAAACATTGAATATAAATTTTTTTTGAAATATTTTATAATACATTAATTTGTCAAATTCAAAAAAGTAAGGTAATAAAAAACCATAGTTTTTGTAGAATCAAGTATATAGAAGGATATGCAGTGGATCCCCAGTTCTACATTTTCCGCTTGACTAGCATTAATTAGCACACAAACATTGAAAAGGTAAAATCAGAGTAAAAAGGAATCTTAACATATTTTTCAAAATCGATACTTACAAGACAAACATCATTAAGGAATTTCAAATTAAGAATTTCAGAGCATAAAAATGCTTTGAAACTCTTGATCAGTTGTGGGTATGTCCCCTGGTATTTATTGATCTTCATTGTTTTTATTATTATCATTGGGAGGAGGTATTAAACCAGATATTGAAGGAATTCAAAAGTAACATGATGCGTCTTGCAATCGATATAAGTGTCATCGACTTTGGGAGATCTTCCTAAGGGTCAGTGTTCCCATTGGGTACCGAAAAGGCTACATAATAAACCCATTTGTACTCGACTTTAACCGGCATTGTGCAAGACTAAAGAAATCAAATTCAGAGCTTCCAGAACATTTATTTTTGCTTTAAAAGCATCTTCCAAGTGACTGAAATGAAGAAAGTTATTATTTAACCAGTTGTAACGTTCTTTAAATGATTGAATTATTCAAAGGAAGTTAGTTGGAAAAATTCCACCTGCAGATTTCCTGTTTCCTTCCTTTCGTGTGCTTTGCCCATTACCGCTGTACAAAAGAGAAGCATCTTCAATTTTCTGTAAGTGAAAAAGAAAGTTTTAGGACCTCCTATTCATATCTTTGGGGGTCCTTGGCATTATTTGTGGTCAAAAACATGGTGAAATATTAATTACTTTCATTATTCAGAATTCACAGTGAGAACTACACCCTCTCCAGAAAATCCGAATCTCTTGTATGCATTCAAAGCCATGAAGCAAAGTAAATTTCTTTTCAAAGGTTTCACTCTTTCTGTGAATTGTTATTGGAGGATTATTTTGGAGATGAAACACATATTCACATTCTGTGTATAATTCTCTAAACATGTGTTATTTATAAAAAATTGTTGCTCGCAGCCAAGCATCAAGCCATATGTTTAGAACAGACTATAAAAAATTTGAAGGATTGGACAGATTGATATGGCAGTGTATTTAGTCAAAATAAATCCAGTATATATGAATCGGTATTTAATATATGTTTTGTATACTCTCGTTATAGCGACCATATGTTCTAATGTTGATTTTTTTTTAGACCACATGTTTCCTTATATTGAACAATTGTATACCTTACTGTGACAGCCATTTTATTTTCATCACTTGTCCTGGTCAAAGTTGTCCTAAAACATCACCAAATAATGATATTGAATAAATAAATGTTAAGAAAAATAAAAAGTTGGCAGAATTTGGTTCTTTTTTTGTAGCACACAACTCATTTTGATTTACATATTCTTGTTTTCCTCTATAGCACGTTCTTTAGAGCCTCATGAGATAGGAATCGCTGGATCTACAGGACGTGAAGAATATCAACCATTTATGGTTGCCTATTTCAAGTCTGCAAATCGTTTGCGAATTCGAACAAAGAGAGGTGCCAAAAAGAGACAAGACAACTATTATGATGATAACTATCATCATCCTTATGGTAAGCTTTGCTAAATATTAAAATCTATGCTGAATTACTATATCAAAATTAGATATATTTTGACTTTTCTATATTAAAAAATTTTGAAAGATGATCTTTCAAAATTTTTTGATCATTTGAGATCTTAATAATTTGTGCAATGAAATTATTATTATTTGTTAAACTTTTCTATAGCTGTTTGACAAAATATTTTTTTTTAAAATTCTTATTTGTGATATCTGTAAAAAAATAATAAATTTAATTTTAAATTGAATATATTCTAAAGAAATTAATATATAAATTTGTGCAATTGCTAATTAGATAATTGATTTTTTAGGAACTATTCAAGTGTTTGTAATTTTGCCAACACAATTAAATTCGGCCCTTTTATTTTTTGTTTGTTTACTTATTTTTTAAAAAGAAGCAGGTCGATTTTATTGCACTTGGTGAATTTGCATTGGCGACTTTATCGCCACTGCTGGCAAAATTGAACCCTAACATCATGTAATTATAATTTCAGTAGTTTTCTTTTCCATCCTTTTCCAAAATGTTAGCAAAAATAAGAAATGTAATTTTTTTCACAAAATTATTATTATTTTTTTTTGTTTTTGCTATTTGCAAAGGATTCTAGTGTTTTGCTCATATTATCTTTACAGCTTCATCAAAATAAATACTCTCTTCTTGATATACTTAGATTACATTTAAATGACCTGTTTTAGCAATTACCAAGTAACATTTTCATTAGAATCTTTTACCTGCAGTATGTTTGTTTACCCATATTAGATGATTACAGGTTTTGTTACTGAAATGATCTTTCATTATTGAGCTTTCTTTTACTACTATTAATTTTGTTCTTGTGTCAACCTTAGTTTATATTGCACACTATTTTCTTTATTAATTTGATTATGGAGTCATGTGGCTTAGGCAAATTGTGTATAGTTATATAGCTGATTTGTCATTAAATTTTACATTCTACTGGCGAATTCTTTTGGTGGATCACAACAAATGCTCTTGTAAATTACTTATTGATCATTAATAAGGCATATATCAGGCCAACTTTCAAAACTAAACTGCTTACTTTTTAAATTTTTGTTTCTTTTTAATCCTTTTTTAGTGATTTCAGTAATAAAAGAAAAGTTTCCGCTTAATCCTATTGGGTTTTTTTCTTCTCTTAAACTTATAGATATTTATATTTAATGAAATGAAGCTGGTATAATTGTTTCATAAGTATACAAAAAAAAATTTCAAACAAGAATTTTTGTGAAGAGAATAGTATGTATGATGAACCATAGTTCTTTTAAATTCAAGCATATAGATTAGAGAAATCTTCCTCTCAGATGAAATATTCTCTTGTTGTGTTTCTTTTTATTAAAGACAACTTGTTTTCTTATTTTTTAATCTTTTATTTTAAGGTTATGTCACTCGAGAAAAGTATAGCTCAAAACGGAATTGTCAAAGATCAACTCTGTATGTGAGCTTCAAAGATTTGGGTTGGGAGGTAAGTCCATTGCTCATCTTTAATTTACTTTATTTCTAGTTATGTTTTAAATTTGTTTTTTTTAAACATATATTATTAATAATAATAATATATAATTCGTAATAATTAATTCGTATTCGTAATATATAAACATTAAGTTACTAGATTTGGTATGTTAAAAGTATATGAATGATTCTCACTACTAAACGCATTCATGGATTTTGAAATAAACAGCCAACCTTAATGTGTTTTGCTTTTAAACCGTAAGTTTAATTTGTTTGAAAAAGTTAAAAGTAAATATTTTACTTCTTTAGCAAAGAAAAAAAAATCGGAAATAAACTTTAAAGAAAAAATTTACAATAAGTATATTATTATACTTTTTTTTAAATTGCAGTTTTACATAACATTACGCTGCTTATTGCATAACTCTAATATAACTTGTAAAAAAATTAATTTTAATAACATACCCATCCAAGATAAGTTATTTCTTAAATACACGTTAGGTAAAAATAAATGACAGAATTTCATTGGTGCACTATGCAATTAATGTATTTATTAAAAATGTATATTCGTAAAGAGGTAATATAAACAAGTTTTTTAATGTACTGCCAATAAATGTCTAATATACATCCATACATAGATCAATAGTATAATAGATCAATAAATATATTCATATTCATGCCTCGAAAGCAGCTGTGATAAAAGCTTTCAAGTTAATCATGGTCATTGGACCTGGTAGGATACGCATGATCTTTTAAGAATCTCCTTTGAAAAGAATCATTTTGTCAAAGGTATGAGCTTACACTAAAGCACACAAAATTCTTTTTGCTATCGTACAACTATTTATAGTGGCATTGTTTTTCTGCTCGTTTTGTTTACATGGAAACATTGGCGGTGATTGGACTTCCTGCACCGTCTATTGGCGACTTTCTAAAGCATTGCATCTGAATGTACATTTTTAATTGATACATTTATTACAAGGTATACCTATGAAATTGGGGTACTCATTTTTGAATTATCCTGTATTTAAAAATTACTATGTCCTCACCATACTATTCAATTTGATTCACATTTCTTTAAATATTTTCTCTTTTTCGAACTAAAATCCCGCATTTAATAGTGCATACAATTTTATGCCCTTTGATTAAATTACATTTGTAGAGTTCATTTTCTTAGTTTAATTTTTGTCTTTACCCGTATTCAACCAAAATAAAATATTCTTAATTGTCATAAAAATATTATAAATGTAAATTATATAAATAAATTTCATTAATTTTAAAACTAATTTAATTTTTAAGTAAGTTTGCATAAAGAAATGAAAGATTCAGAATATATTCAATTTTATTAGTCTTTTTTATGTTATTAAATTTAATTGTCACAACTTTTTATCTTCTGATCTCTTTTTCATTTTAATAGATTAAAAATATAATTGCATTTTATAATATTTTATTTTTTTTTGAATTGATTTCAGTATTTCTTTAAACTCCTTCAGAGAGATTCTCTTCTTGTAATTTCATGTAAATCATGTCAGGTAAACCCATATACCATGACTTCTAAGTTCTGAAAAATGCATTTTTTTAAATCAGTAGTATTGTGCTTATGCAATCAATAATCATAACTTAAAAATTGGTAAAGAAAGTTCAATTTTGTATAATCAAATATTGTCAAACTGTTGTTCTGTCGTAATTAAAGTTTAAAAATAAAAATAGATTGTGAAAATATTATAGGAGAAAAAATTTATTTTATTTGTAATAAAGCAGGGAAGAGTAATGTTTTGCTGAATTGAATCAGGATTTCATCTGTGTTTAAATGTTCTTAAGCAAAGAAGCTAAAATAAGAAAAAAAGTTTTTGTCTGAAGTTTAGTTAATAATTTTGCAAATGCTCTTAGCATAAATGCACAGATTGCAGTTAAAATTGTTTGTCCAATCAACCTCCAGGCATTTTTATAAGGAGCACCATGTAACAAAACAAATTTCTTTAAGCAATCAAAGTTAGATATTTTCTTACACTATTTTCATCATCTGTTTGTGGCAATTCATTGTTTATTTTCCCTTATTTAATAAATATTTTTCCAATTGTGGCTTTAGCAAAAGAGCAAAATTATGAGTTTCATTTTAGCGTTTTTGATTAGTCTTCACATTTTGAGACAAATACTACCATAGTGGAAACCCTATTAGTTAGTTGTAAAAATTTTTTATTGATACCTATCATTGATTTACTTCTAAAATTTTAGAAAAATGTTTTGTATTATTAGTTATGTATCTTTTTTTATTGCAGGACTGGATAATTGCACCAGATGGTTATGGTGCATTCTATTGTGAAGGTGAATGCTCATTCCCTCTGAATGCAAACATGAATGCTACAAATCATGCTATCGTGCAAACTCTTGTTCATTTGATGGATCCATCTGTTGTTCCTAAACCACAATGCTCCCCAACACAGCTGACAGCAATTACTGTGTTATATTTTGATAATAATTCAAATGTTATTTTGAAAAAATATCGTAATATGGTTGTAAAATCATGTGGGTGTCACTGAGTAAGATACAGACACTTGAGCAAAACCACAAAATATTTTTAAATTGCCCGCAATAAGTGCCTGATTATCTCTAACAAATCATTTTTAAAAAATCTTATGCCTACTTAATTTCTTTTTAAGAATAACTTCCCATTCATCAATGTAAAAATCATTTATCAAAGTTTACGAAGTATTTCATGCCATTTTAATCTGTAGTGCAGCTATGTATTTATGTGTTATTTGTTGCTATGTTTGCAAGAAGACAAAATTATGAACATGTATATTAATGACTTATATTTATTGGCACATTTATTTTGCCACACTTGATTAAAAACTTAAGACCGAACATTATCAACTCTTCAAAGTTTGTAAAGGCTTGGAAGAGCTGGTAGAGTTTCACCTTTGAGCAATTATTTTAAAAAAATGTAACTTCGGATTAATAATCATTAAAATTACTGTATTAACAATAATTCAAACACTTTTTTAAATATTGTTTGCTATTTTATTTAAATTAAGTTTCAGTTAATTTATGTTGATACCATATAAAATATATTTTTTAATAAAAAATTTAAATATTAAATTTTAATAGCTCATCCGTCCATTTTTAATATATCTCAATTGTTTTGTACCATTTTGTATTCCAAGCACATTGTTGACATGCATTTATTTATTGCTTTCTGTTGGATTATGTATAAAAATGAATACTAACTTTTTTTTTAAGTTGAATCTCTAGTTATTGTATATTTATGTGGATTTATATATTTTTTTGTGAATTTTTAAAATAATTGTTCTGCCAGAATGTATTTTGCTTGAGCTTTCAAATCATCACTACCGTTGCAAAATGCTTTTTCTAAAAAGAACTATTTTGTAATAAATTTAAGATAATATTAAATATATAGTGTGATAAAAAAAGTAGGTTTTCAACTTCAGTATTTTGATGTTAAAGAATTACTAGATCTATTACCAATTTACTTTTATCTATAATACGATAGTTTCTGATCTAGACTATATTCCGTGATAATAATATTAACAATTTTATTTCATGAACTAGAAAATTTTAATGAAAAAAATGAGCAAATTTAAAAATTATTTAATACAAACAAAAAATTTTGAAATCTTCTAATAAATTTAATTAAAAAATTAAAATTTTGTCATCTGAATTCAAAATAGTGCAGTTAATGTTTTACTTTAAGATTAAATTTAAAAATAGTTTATGCCAGGGTTTTGTTGATCTGTTATTTTTATTTTATAATAATTTTAATTTTAATAATTTTTACATTTCAATCATCAGTTTTCTTAACTTATTTAATGTAAATAGTATATAAATTTTACCGAGTTAAGTATTACTTTTTTTCTCGGTCATACTTCATATTTATTTTTAAATTAATAATTTGTTAAGTTGTATTATTTTGTTTGTAAAAACTTGCATTATAAGTTTTCCTCATCTTAGAAATTTGAATCAAAAATATATAAGTGAAAGTGAATGTTTTCTTGTAAAAAAAATTAATTTGCAATTAACTGATGCTTTAATAATTAACATTGTTTTACAATTTGATTATAGATAAAAAAATATTTTGCACTTGTTTTCTAATTACCACTAAGCAAGATTTTACTCTTTTGTTGAATCTCATTTGTTGTTTATTGTCTTGTGTTATGTGTGAACAAGTTTAATTAGCTTGCAATTATTTTGTCTTTTATTTTGAAATTGCATTTATTAAAAAAAAAAAATAGAATGCCATGTTTTTGACCAGCTCTTTGATTTGCCAAATTTTGCTAAGTCATTTAACGAGTAAATATTGTGCCAATCTTTTCCATCAGTTTGTTATTGATAATTATTTCTTCAAGCTCATTTGTTTATTTATTCTTTATAATCTAAAATGCTGTGCATTTGTTTCTTAATCTTTTTTGTCGATTTGTATCACACATAATGTTTTTCCTTTTTAGTGAATGAATGCATTATCAGACTTAATTGTTTTGCATTTAAATTGTTTCTCGTAATTTGACAGTATTAAAATGTTCAAATATAAATACCTTGAAAAAGTAGTCTATTGAAGTTACATAAGTAAAATAATATATAGAAATTAAAAATTTTCTTCACTTTTCTCAACTAAATGCTTTAAAAAAATGTGTATATGTATGTTTTTTCATTTGTGTTTTATTGCTTTAGTTGACATAACACAAAATTTTAATCTTTCTTGGATAATTGAATTAGGTTTTAACATTCTGTGTTGAGGCATTTTTTAACATCTCTTATAGTATACTAAATGTGTAACTATTAATTTCTTTATTATTTTATACATCTTTAAAATCATCCTTGCGCCCTTGAATTTAATGCTTAATATTCCAGTAATTTCTGTGATAAATGAAAAATACTTCAAAGATTTCTCAAGTACGTTATATCAAATGTATTATCATATCTTGTACTGTACAGCATTTTGTGAATAAAGCATTGAAAATTTTTTGTAATTTGTATTGTTAAAAATGAAAGAAGGAAAAAGCTGTGCTATTGCATTATTTAATATTTATTAATTCATTTTTATTTTTTAAGTTCTATTGTTTAAAAAAATGTAATCTTCAAGTTAGACCAATAATGAGTTGACCGGGGCTTCAATCTCATCCTAGGGTAGAGTTCGGCACTGGGCTCGCACCAACCACAGTACTAATGTAAAATATCCTCAGTGGTAGGCTGATCATGAGTTAGAGTCCTCTTGCAGTCATGCTTATCGTGGAAGGTTAGTTCCAACTAAAAGAATTCAACGAAGCCAAATTTCTCCCAATACTTGACCTGGGAAGTTCCCTTGTCTTCTGGATTGGGTCCAATTTACAAGGCTACGAAGTTAAACATTGGTAGTCGTAAACTCAAAATTGGGTCGGCTGTTCAAAGACTGTTCTAAAAATATAAAATAAAAAGTTACACCAATAATGTAACAGTTCCAAAGACAACATCTTAAGTTTTTGATATCACAAACAACCACTAAAATGTTCTACTATTTCATTTGTTTGAAGAAAAAAAACCCTTTTATTCCATTTTTTGTTTAATTTATTTTCAAAACCGTTTTTTTTTTTAAGAAAAAGTTAGCTTTTTATGCCTGTGTTAAGTCTGAAAACGTATGTGTTCAAACTCTGAATGACTGAGTTTTTAGTTATTTAAGCATTTTTTTAAAAATTATTATGTACATTAAAAACTTTTTTCTGATATATTTAATCTTACTTATTTTTAAAAAAAATTTGTGTTTACCTTATACTCATTTGACAACATCAACAACATTTGTGTTAGACGAGAAGAAAAAAGTGTAATTACAATTTATTCAAGTTCTGCCATTAACTTAGCTGCAACTGTTTCCCGCCCTTTTTTTTTTTTTTTTTTTTTTTTTTTTTTTTTTTTTTTTTTTTTTGTGAATTGTTCTGAAATTGGCATCATAAAGCTATCATCAAAGCATTCTATCAGTTGTTGGCAGATAATTTTTAATTTTCTGTTATTTAATAAATGATAAAAAAGAATAGTATTTGATAAATATAAAAGTGTTTTTCATTCTTTGTATATTTCAAAAACTTTCTTACTATAAAGGCCTTATTATAGACAACGTTTTAATTTTATCAAAAATTTATTATCAAAATTAATGTTCTGTAACTGAAAAATTAATTGTAAAATTTATACCATTGGTTAGAGAAATCAAGGAGAGTCAACAAAATAAGTCTGAAAATTTTGATTCTAAGAGTTTGGGACTACTCTGTAACTGACGAAGGCCCCTTTCTAATGTTACAACAGTGGTGTATAGGTATAGGGTACACTATATTTGAGGGTGCCCTTGATTCTCGCCAAGTTGTGATCGCCAATCTGGGCGATGTTGAAACCCAATAGTGATTCTGATTGGTTTAGATTTTAGCGTTATTTTTAAATGTTCAACGGTATATGTGATTTCAGAGGTCCGTTAGTTCTACGTTGGATACCGGCTGGTAAGGTTACTTTTGAATCTGATCAATAAGATGGAAGGTATGTTTGCAGTCATGAAAAGGGATTTAAGAAAAAAATGTCACCGCTAGTTCGGTTTTACAGACGCCATTTTCGATTCGTATTTCGTCGAATTTATGTGGCTATGGAAGTACACAGATTCTATTCGTGATAAATTTACACAGTATCTAACTGTTATTAGATAATTCTTTGCACCTAAATCTGAGAATATTCAAGCTTAATGAAGAAGTGAGTAGTTTTTTTTTCCTTTTCTTTCAGCGCCTACTCCATTAATTTTTGCTTTGATTCAAAATCCTTTTTATTGGGTTTATTAATTTTGCTTATATTGGGTTCATTTATATAAAGTTTTGGCCGATGTTTTTTTTGAAATTTTCCAATGTTTTATTGAAATATCATTATGCTTTGGCCGCTATTCCTGTTACCACGGTGTTCCGCGCAAACAAGAATAGCGCCAAACATAAGTCGCCAAGGGGCACTATCAAGTATATTTTTCCCTCGAGATGTTGTTGAGCATCATATTACAGAAATTTTTTGCAAAGCGTTATGTTTTCCCTTAACTCAAACGTTAAAGCTATTTAAGCTTAAAAACGCATGCATGAAAATTTCCCTAAAAATCACAATGTCGCTAAGAGGGAAAAAAATAAGGTTAACGTAAGACAAACGCTACACAAAAACTCTAGTTAATACTAATACAAGCTCTCTTTATTATCCTGATTAAAAAACGATCTGATTATCCAGATATTCTTTTTAAATCTGCACAAGCATAAAATAGAATATTATTGATATGTATTCTATATTATGATTATTGATATGAACAATTTTCTTTTAACTATTTAATTTTCGCTGTCAATACGAGAAAAGAACTTACATACAGAAATTTGTAAACATGAATGTTTTCACTTTCATGCTTATAACTTACCTAAAACATTTCAACCTAAAGACGCTTTTCATGATTATCATGGTTAAAATTTTTTGACCATGATTGATTTTTCAATGAATTAACAGTAACAATGCGAAAATTATTATAATGGGATGCCTGCAAGTTACGAAGAGTGGATATATTGATGCTGATAGGTTTTTGAAACGTGGCATTTGTTTACGTTAGCAACAGTTTTTTCCATTCTATTTCGAGTAAGCCAAGCCTGTCAAGTATCAATTTTCTTAAGTGACA
>NC_092213.1:37106610-37127684 GCF_043381705.1 Parasteatoda tepidariorum
TCTACTTCACTATAGAAAACAGTTTTTTTGACAAAATGCCTATTAGGGCCCCAAAGTAGCTTCAGCCCAGGGCCCCACAAATTCACGATCCGCCCATGCTCAGCCCAACCGGCCCTCAGGCCAGACCGGCCCACCGGGCATTTGCCCGGTCTGCCTACTGGCCAGTCCGGGCCTGCCTGGGGGTACGAACACCAACCACACTTTAGGAAACAGTGGTTTAGGGCTTCAAATTTTCTTTACTGCTTTCGGGCTGCTTTACAGTTTGTGAGCTCTAATTAACCTATTTAAGTCGTCTGTTGCCAAAATGCAACATTTAATTTTGAAGTAAAAAGCATATTTTGGGAAAAATATGTTTTTATTTTGAAAAATACGAAATTTTTAGCGCTGGCTACCACTTTTTTAAAATATCACAATGACCAAATGGAAGATCCTACTATAGATATTAATATTAACAATAAATTACGGTAAAAGTGACTGCTTCGTCTCCAAGATGAATTCCAAAATTGAAATCATTGAGCTATCAGTCATAGTCTTTTCGAAAAGACTTCACGGGAAAAAATACCAAGAATGTAACGCAACAAATTTAAAGCACGTAAAGTGCTGTTAATTTTCGGGAAAAGGCAAAATACTGATAGTAAAAATAATTTCTTTTTGCCCTTTATTTGGAATGAGTAAATTATGTGTAACTAAATTTATTTAGAGATAATTAGAATATAAACACATTTTAGTGATCTCTCACAAGAGAATATACAACCTTTAACTGTTAATAAGCAATAAACGTCACGGATAGTTTACTTTTCATGAAACAGTGGCAGTAATAAGGTGTTTGTACAAAAAATATTTTATAATTTTTTGGATAATTAAAAGCCCTAAATATTCTTCGTAAATTGATTCTCATTGTATTTAATTCAGGTAAAAAGTTTTTCGTTTGATTTTAAAAAGACGTGATTTTAAAAAAACGTGTCATAAATATTCAAACCAAAATTTCTTATGCCTTTATCTTCACTAAAAATAAACGGTAACCACAACGATTATGCCCTACGATACTTCATTTCAAGAATAAACTGATTAAAGATGGAAATTTTGTCATAATCTTTTTCATTTTCAAAACAGTTCAAAAATTTTCAAGAAACAAGCTTTATTTGATTTCGAAATAATCCCTTTAATTTCTAAAAGCAAATTAACTCCTGGATTTTTAATTTAAGCCCCTTTTGTTCGGATGTTTTTATTATTTTCTGTTATTTATTTAAACACAATAGAGTGGTGATGTCATATTCAATTCCCTTAAGAGGGAAAAAAAAGTTTATTGTGAGAGGAATATAATTTTTTTTTTCTGAAATAATTTACTTATGTATAGTATTTTATCTTCAAAACATGGAGTGTTTCCAAAAATCTTTTGGCACCGAAAATATTCCATCACAATTTGTCAGATAAGAAGCGATGCCAAATAGCCAACACCAAATATTCCATAAAACATAAATAGACCTTTTCATTTTGTTCCTCCCTTTCGACGTTTTGGAGATATATTTTAACTTTAGACAGGCAAACTGCGATCTTCTCTCACAACTCGCTTGGTTCACCGACCCTTACGATTGCTTCGAAATCATTTTTTTTTTTTATAAATAAAGATAAAATATTTATTTATATTAAAAAATTTATCAATTAAATAATACCAAAATCTTTTATTCAGAGTACATACTGACCTGGAAAAAATTAAAATTGTCATTAATTTAACGGTACAAAAGCTAAAATTTTTTTAGTTCTTAGAATAAAAACTTCATTTTTAGTGATACTTCATACCTGTCAACTCTTTCGGAATCTGTTACATTTACAATTAATCTGGAAGCAAATTACATGCATTCAATCTCTATTATTCTTTTAATAAATTCGATTTAAAACATATTTGTCTACCGCTACGTTTAAATATTTTATGTATACCTTCAAAATGGGCCAAGATATCTCCTGCGCACTAATGAAGCTCTGGGTTTAACCTTAGAGGAGATATTAGGGATGATCTCTCCTCTAAGGGTTTAACTCCCGGGGGAAGGCAAGGCAGGAGATGTTGAGACCGTTGTCATTTTTATTTTCTGATTCCCAGTTAGAGAATCTATTGTTTTTTATATTACTCAACGCAAATGTGCTTCGGTAATTTTTACTCATTATCCACACAGATGAACGAGTTAAAGCCCGTCGTAGGGCTGAGACTTAGGCAGACAATACACATAGGCAGAGTCATTGCTACGTGTTTCGATGAGTGGGTTAAACGTAAAGAAAAGTCTGTTTGCAATGTCAATTCCAATATAATTTTACTACCTCTTGGGAAAAGCCTCTTTGAATTGCGTAATAGATATTTTTTTGGTCGTATGCCTGTTTAGGCAGTGGGGGTGCGATTGTTCCTGTTTTTCAGTGGTGCCATCTATGGCCAGGAATTCTACTTCTGCAACGCCATTCACATAACCACATACCGTTTATAGGACGGGTCACATTCACGCACAAAGGAGAAAGGACATAGAACACACAGAGTGAGAAAAAAACATCCATGCCTTGCCCGGGATTCGAACCCAGGACCTTTCTGATGCAAGGACAGTTCCCTTGCGTAAGATAGTGGATATAATACTTAAATAGAGTCAATAATTTCATTAGAGTCAAAGGATCTAGATTTATTTATCTATGATTATTTAAATACTCTGCTAATTAGATATATATAATAAAAAACAGATTTTCATCTTAATATTACTACCACATTATATATTTTTCCAGGTGTGTACTAATGCTGTTATTGCATTAACTTAGATTTGGAGATTCTCCGCATGCTTGCCGATTTCTGGAACAACTTTTGCAATTTTCTTCGATTACTCATTGGATTCGTTACTCAAGTTTAGCTTTGCATATTTCTTTCTTGATTAAAGTTTAGATCATAAATAGTTCATAAAATTTCTCTGTAAGAAATACTGATATTTCTTGTATGTTCTTAGAAAATTCTATCAAACTTAATTGTTGTTTTACTATCACTTTGTAAAATAACAATTAAGTTTGGAAGAATTTTCTAAAAATGAAACTATTATAAGACATTTTAAGCACAGGTAGCCAATAAATAGATCTTATCTACATATTTTTTTAAAATTCGTATAATTCAGCGGGGTAATTTCAAAATTTCTTCTAAAACTTTAAATTCCAAGATTTAAGCTTTAGAGATTAATTCCAAGATTTAAGTCATCCTTATCTTCCATAGATATTGTACATTTGGAGTTTTAGAGGAGCAGCTCTTTTTCCTCTATAGATTATTCACCGTATTTAGAAGCATCATGGATTCTAACAAAATTTAAAATAAAGAAAATAAAATTTAACTTTCAATGAAACATAATTTAGCTTTAATTCAAATAAATTTTAACTTAATATGGATGACACAGCGTCTAACTGCTCTGTTTATGCGTATGCTGAAACTTGAAAAAAAATTTTCTTTGATTTTATAACCGCGTACATAAAAATGCAATATATAACATAGATTTGGTTCCACAGATTTAGTTTCGGATTTTCACTAAAACCAGTTTTGATGCATTATCTCGGTTGCTATTGCAACTTCATTCATAAACCATTTCGTTGCTTACTTATTTTTTTGAAACTACGATTCTCGTTGAATATTTTCGACAAAAAGATGCTAAGTATGCGATTGTGCACAAAGTTAAATTCGAGAGACGTTTAATAATCATTTTAAATTATTGTTTTACTTTTAAACTTTTTATCTGTCTTTCAAATAGTTAATCCAAATAGTTGTTTATCCAAATAGTTAATTATTAACCCGATTCGTCCCGAGTTTATAAATTGAAATGATACAAAAAGTGGTTTTATGGAAAAAGTGGTATAAAATATTATCGAAATTAATTGTTTATTATACTGTTAGGGCATTCAAAAAGTCTTTGTTAGATATAAAAAGTACTTGCTCCTTATAATTCTAGATCTAATCAGAAATAACTAAATCATCGTGGTATCTGAGAATCTTTTAATTCACCCAGATAAATGAAAATGCTGAAAAAAGTTTCCCACCACAATGAATGTCTTTGAAAAAAGGNATATTATTCCGTAGATTTTGTTCTTTTGGATTTTAAAAGGAGCAGCTCCTTTTCCTCTTTAGATTATTCACCGTATTTTTAAGCATCATTGATTCTAACAAAATTTAAAATAAAGAAAATAAAATTTAACTTTCAATAAAACATTATTTAACTCGAAATAAAATAAAATTTAACTTAAAATATTGAATAATAAAAGACAGCTTTTAACTGGTCTGCTTTATGCGTATGCCGAAGCTGGAAAAAAAATTTCTTAGGTTTTATAACCGCGTACATAAAACCGTATTATATAACATAGATTTGGTTCCACAGATTTAGTTTCGGATTTTCACTAAAACCAGCTTTGATACATTATCTCGGTTGCTATTGCAACTTCATTCATAAACCTATATTTCGTGCTTATTTAATTCTTTGTAACTACGATTCTCGTTGAATATTTTCGACAAAAAGATGTATGCGATTGTACACAAAGTTGTACACTAAGTATGCGATTGTGCACAAAGTTAATTCGAGAGACGTTTAAAAATCATTTTAAATTATTGTTTTACTTTTAAGCTTTTTATCTGTTTTTCAAATAGTTAATTATTAATAGCAATGAAGTTTGCAACTCTTAACTGCAAAACGAGTTTATTCCACGTTTTTTAACCCATGTTAACCTAGCGTGACATATACCCCACGCGAATTCTACTTTACAGAAAGTATACGAAAGACTTGTAAGATGAACGTACTTCACTTAACTAGCAATTGCTCGTTCACAGAGCAATTTTTAAAATTACCGTTAGAGCTCATTACTTGACCTCTGATTACTCATACTCATATGTGATGGTTATTTTAGCATCAGTCCCGCTATGGGTGACCTCTGATTACGACAGCTGGAAAATTAAATATACTAAATTCTAATATAATTACTGGTATTATTATAAAATTCAAAATTCTCAAATGTATATCTGTAAGCTGAAATGCCAGTTAAATCATAGCCTATCACTTTGTGACGTCATCCTCGGAAGTTGTCGAAGTGCAGATTTATATTAAGAGAAAACTATAATAAATAGATCAAATTTTTTATGAGCAAAGTAAAATATTTTTGCTTTAGCTAATTTACTCGCACTTAAAAATTTTTAAGTGGTGAATTTTTATTAGAATAACTCTATATTAATTATGTATTTCGTTATTACTCAATAAAATAAACTTATAAACAATTAAATAAACTTATTAAACTTAAAATTTTAAAACTTATCTAAATCTTAAAATAAAAAAAAAAATTCTGCAAACTTGATTTTAATTCCTAATTGATTAAGGCCTCAAAGTATCCGCAAAATAATTTTTTTTCAAAAAAAAGAAAAAAAAATTTAAATAAACATCTTTTCAGTTACATGACGCGTACACTTTAATGAAAATCAATTAAGTTTTCAAAAATTAATAATAAGGATTTGATTTTTTAAAATAACTAAAAAATGTATAAAATATCTTCAAATTTTTAGTTCTTTAAAACTGCAAGTTTCTGCAATAATTTTCGCTTTCTTTAGGTCTGGTCTTTTCAGTGTAGCTGGGCACCCTTTTTCCCATTTATCTTGTACAAGAGATCATGAAATATAAAAACAGATTGCATGGCTGGAAACACAGCTAACATTATGTAAAGAAAAGAATTTACGATACCTTATAGCTAAATGCTGGATATGATATAAGCTATCGGCATTTGTCGCGAAGCTCCATCAGCCAATTCATCGTATTCTAGGAGATTGCTGATAGGCCGAAAAGACATACATTAATATACAAATCATAAATATAATGAAATGGGAGGTAGGAGAGACCTCCATTGCCAAGTAGTGGAGCACAATGAATTGTTAAAACACAGATTAGATTATTTACAAATTGCAAAATGAAACTATAAGTTAAATTATATACATGGGCAGAAGTAAAATTGAACTACATACAGAATATTTACAAAATATATACAAGGAGCATAAAAATAAGGTCCAGTATAAACTCAAATAAGGTAATAATTAAGATATAAAGTGTAAAAAGTGTTCCTCTGCTACACAGCGACTCGACCATCCTGGTGATCACCGCTCGTATCGGGTTGCTTGCTGTGCGATTTAACAGGTATGTTGCTCATCCAGTTCGGACTCTACTAGGTTGCTCCTTCCCCGGGCTCGCCACAATCTGGTGTTAAAACCTGTGTGTGTTTGTGTTATTTGTGGTTTAAAATTTACAATATTTGGATAACAGGCAGCCTGAACTCAAAAAAGCAGTAACTGGGCATAACTGTAACTGTATATGGAGCAGTTGACATCTCTGATCATATACTATTCTAAATTGCAATGTTTGGTGACAAACTATTTTTGAGTCCTTTTATTCTAATAAGAACTCACAAAACGTATAAAAACCGCAGAAAATCTAAGTTCCGAAGATGAAAATAAGTTGGTAAAAATATTATATTATATTATTTACTAGAAACATAATTTTGTATCAACATGAATAATAGTTATCAAACTTTTATTACAATTCCTTGATGATGTATTTATCGTCGAGTAAAGATGTAGTGACTTACATAAAATATTCCTTTCAATAGACAAATTTTAGAAAAAAGAAAGCAGATGACGGAGAAGAGTATAAAAAACGAAGTGTTGCCATCGATTGACTTGTGAATAAGATGGATATCTCTGCATGTCTATGACATTCATGAAGAATTCTGGAATCCCAAACTACATCACTCTCCTTCGCCGAGCATTTTTTTTCTCCTTTCTTACCCATCTATCGTGAAAGATTGAACTTTCTTTACATTCTTCTTTTTGCCCATGAATATCATTATTGGAGGATTGTTTGTACAAAGAGCAACTCATGTTGCGTGTTGAAAATTTCTTTAAAGACTTTTCTTACTTTAAAAAAAATATAGAAGAGAAGGATATAAAACGATGAGATAAGAAATTCTACAGGGTGTCCATTGACAGACTTTCTGATTTCAAAATTAAAAATATTGGAAACAAAGGTGATGGAATGGAACAAACGGTATGTTAATTCTGAAAGCTGTAAAAAAATTTATACAAAAAGTTTGGAATTTAGTTACAAAAATTACCAACAGATGGCCAAGAGTGATTATTCCAGTGTCAAAAGGTGAAGGAAGGTTGTAATACCAAATTAAGAGGTTTACACAGGATTTCTATTGAACAACGTGTGTATGTTCAATACACAACGTGTGTAATGAACAACGGTGCTACAATATCACAGATTAGATTACAGTCCTGGAGCATTTTAAATTTTTCAAGAGAGTACAGCGCCATCTTTTACCAACTTTGTAACTAAGTTTTAAAATTTCAGCATAAAAAGAATTACAGCTTTCACAGTCGACTTACCGTTTGTTCAATTTATCTATCATTCTTTGTATCTGAGTGTCTTAAGATAGAAATCATTAAGTCGATCATCCGCCGATACATTGTATATGGTTATAAGAGCTGGGTGGTTACATTTAAAAATACGTTGTCTGTTATGATATATGGATTAAATATACAATGGGAAAAAGACAGCTACAAAAATAGTTCACATTTAGACGAGTAGACATTATAATATTATAACAGCCGTTGAACAGCCGTCGCAATTTCGACTTTATGACTACTAATGTTCAACTCTGTAGCCTTGTAATTTTGAATCCAATCCAGAAAACAAGGGAATTTCTGGACAAAGAATTGGGAGAGAACTTTTTGGATGGAACTAACACATATTTGCGTTACATGGAGAGGAAAATCATAAAAACCTCCCTCGGTTATCTTGACGGCAATAGGTTCATCATCCATCTACCATTGAGGATATTTTTCGTCAGATCTGTAGTCGGGGGGAACCGGGTGCGGAATTCGTATCGACCAGCAATCTCTGGGTTGACCAGTAGATTTTATTTTATCCGTCGTTGAACAGCCGACCCAATTTTAGGTTTACGACTACTAATGTTCAACTCCGTAGCCTTGTAATTTTGAACCCAATCCGGAAGACAAGGAAACTCCTGGATCAGTACCCCCAGAGGTTTTGATTTGTTATGGGAACATGGAGGACTTTGAGACTCGACAGATTTAACGTTCATCAGCCATCATTTACTACACGGGGAGTCTTCGGCCGGCGGGGATCGAACCCACGAACTCTTAGACATGAGCCTAGCGCCCTACCGACCAGGCTATCCCGGCCTCTTGATCAGTAGATAGCGTTTTTCATGTGCGAGAAATGATTTTAGTGCAATTTGAAGCGGTTTAAAAAGCCAGTAATCACTGTTGTAAAAATACTTTACGCCATGATATTAAATTTGAATCCTCGAAATTAGTAAAGTTTTGATGATTTTGGGGTACTAAGTTGCGCAGCAAAAAAGCAGAAACGAAAACAACTTTCAAATATAACTAACCAAGCATAGCAAGTTACATTGTTAGAATACAATGGATAGTAAACCCCTTTTCACCCCCTTTTGCCATCTAGTGGTCAAAACTTTAACTATTTATTTATAAGTTTCGTTTTTCCTGGAACAGATAACGTGTATATTAAGTCTCATAGTCACCCGTCAAGTAGAATGAGCTAAGTTGTTCTAAACAAAATACCTTTAATTATAACCATCCTCCAAAAATAAAAAGAAGTCCTAGCGCTGATTGATGTGTGCATTGTAGAAATGTAGTAGCAGTGTAGAGATTGGAAATTATTATTTTAAATTAAAAATGAATTGGCTCCATTAAAGTAATCTCGTAAGCTGAGGTGTGGAAGTTTGGAAAGAGAGATAGATACCAACTCAGGCGTTGTGTACATGTCCTCTGATTGGGGTCAAAATTACGTGGTGTTCCTATCACGGCCCGTTTAACCCTTTCGTGCCGATTGTCACCAATGCATGACAGCATAAATCCGTATCAATCAGGGTAAAAATATAAAACTGGTAATCAAAGTATTTCTTTAGCAGTTTATTTGTGGGCGGAGTTATAATTGTTTGATTCATTTAATTCACCATTACTTTGTTCAAAATAAAACTATTTAGTTATACTTTGAATTAACATTGATTATATATATGATTAAACAAACAATAATTAAATTAAAAGCAAAGTAAGTCTGTCAAATTAGCAACGACTACATTTAAGTTATCGTTTTTTATTTAATTACTACTTGATTCTAATTTTGTACAAATGCTTTTCCGAATCACCCGTCCTTAAGGGGTTAAAGAGTCCTGAAAAACGGCACCAGAAGATTTGCCATAGTTAATGATGTGTGTTTAAAGAAGAAAAAAAATTAAACATAAATTTTAAAATGTTACTAAAATGAATTCAGTCATAATAAAATTTTAGAGAAAAAAATTTGCTTGAAAAATCTATTGTCCAACGTTGTTTAAACATTTTTTTGATAGAAAAATCATCTTTGAGTTTAAGTGTTAATCTAACTTCCCATTAATTTTATATCCCAGAAAATAAGACTTTTCTTACATTTATTAATCCCTTATGTTACTTCTCGCACCTGCTTAAATGACTTAGTTTATATAAATATTTTTTAATAAAATCATAAATCTATTAAACTAAGCTCTGCACAACATTAAGCTTTATCTGTTTCACTTTGCAATAAAACCAGCATTTTCTTTTATGTCTAGGGTTTCAATCTGAGAAGGATCCGCGATCAAATCATTATGTGTGTGCATCGTAAAAGGAATGAAATTTTTTCCTTCCTTTTTTCCATCATCTTTATTTTCTTCGTTTCAGCTCCTTTGAGTCTTTTCTATGGAACTCTCTTTTACCTCCAAGAAAAGAAGAGCCCTTTCCTTTTGTGTAACAAGCTTGCCTCCTAATACCATTATTACAGAACTCAAATGTTACGCGTAGTTTAGAAAATGGAAAGGGAACAAGCACAAATTGAAAACAGTAAATCATGTCTAGTACGGAGCGTGTGAGCTTATTACTAAAACAACAAGGCAAAGACATAATAATTGATGTATGATGTTATTTATGAAGCACCACAAATGCTAAGACACAAGCAAATATTGCTTGTAACTTAGAAAATTACAGTTGATATAGTCTCAGTAAATTTTCAGACATTATGTTCATTTTATAAGTTTATCCTAAAAAGTGCTGCAATGATTTCTTTCAAAAATTTTTTAAAGAAACCAACGAAAAGTCGTCGGTCTTCGAATAACAATAATAACAGGCCTGCCAACTACTGGGCTTTTTGCAAAATAATTTAGAGAGTGGCTGACATTTAAAAACCAAAGCTTTCAGTAAATTTTGTTAACTTTATAAGGCTCACCGCAAAAGAGCTGGAACATAATGGCGTTGCATATGAATTTTTAAATCAATTATGTGTAGTGGTGTGGAAAATAAGTTTAAATAAATAAGAAATAACACATTAAAACATAAACATAGCTTCCACTAGAATAAATTTTTACAAAAGGCGTAGAAAGCTGGCAGCCCTGTAATAACACCAAATAAGCCGCCTAATTTTCCGTTGCTACCCTTAATTTGAAAAGAAATTCTTGAAACTTTAAGATGAATTTTATGTAAAAAAAATTAATACCTTGAAAATTAAAAGACATATCAACTCGATTCATAAAAATTGCAAGCAAAATTTTATTATTTTTACTTTTTTGTAGAAATAATAACATTTTGTAGAAATAATAACATATTGTAGAAATAATTTTACAGAAGCATAGAAAATTCTAGTTTTTTAAACTAAAATTATATTATTCTCTTATGTGTCTTAACATTCTTACTCTTGATAGAAAAGAACAATTATGAAAAATTCAAATCTCTTTGCATATTCCTATTAAAAACAATAATATATGTCTCAAAATAATAAACTTCTAAAAATAATTATTCTCAAGCAAAGCTTTATAGCCGCAACCAGTTTAACTTACTCAAACAATTTATTGTTCTCGACGTAGCTTTTGAAAACTTTCCGCTTGTCACCTATGGGAACGAGGCAAAAAGGAAATTTCGAAACGTCAGCTGTAAAGTTTTATAAAACTCTAAAGTCTTCCCTAAATGGAAATTGAAAAGTCGCTTTTCAGTTTCTGGTATTACAGTTAAAAAAATCACTGCATTAGTTAAGGTTATGAAATTTTTTTTTATCGAGAATTTAACACCACGTCCGATATGGAGTAAAAATAAATTTAAAAAATATGCCAGTTTCGTGTTTCATACATTTTAATTGTTAATATGGAATTTATTACGATAAATGATTTTTTGCTTAACACGTTCACGCCGGGAAAAGTGAAAATACTGGTAGAACAACTATTTCAATATTAGATAATATTCGGGAGGAGTTAATCTATTCTCAACGATAACAATTCACTGTATGGAGATTTATCACGGTAGAAATCATATAAATCTCGGTGCGCTGCCGCGAAGCGGCATTAACCGATTAGATTTATCACGGCGAAGAAGCAATTCAATATAGAAATTGCATCCGTTAAAAACAATTGGAAGAAATGGATTTTTATTATTCCCGGAAAAAAACTAAAAAATGAAATTTATTGTTACCAGTTTTTACTCCGGTGCGCTGCCAAGATGAGACAATCTAGCGTGACCCACCGGTGGATCACCCCGGCGTGAACGTGTTAACATTACTTTTAAGTTGCTGTTCATTTTTCATCGAAATCATACCTTGATTTCCATGAAAAATCGATGAGCAGCAGCTAAGTTTTCTCAAAGATACTAAAATGTTTAACCCTTTCAAGAAGAACAATTCTCAAAAATTCGAATTAATTTAGAATCGGGATGAGAGGAAAAAACAAGTGGTAGCTTTAAAAAGGGCATTACGATAAACTTGGTTTTCTTTCACTTGAGTCTAGACACATATCTTATCCATAAACTGAACTGTACTGTATAAAATATATGGGCACCTGAGGCCGCTTGCGGCCCTTTTCCCATTCAGCTTGAGCTTGATCTGTGTGGTGCTTCGGTGAGGTTGTGGAATGCAAATGAAGTAAAGGAGTCTTTTCCATAAATTCGTTCGTTCGTTGTTGTAGAACTGGGCATCATGGCCCTTATCCCATTAATCATGAAATATACCAAAGGGACATACATAGGAAAGTTTATTGGTGGTTCGGTTATTCATAAAAATATTAAATATTTATTTTTATAATTTTTATTTTGAACTAAATGGTGGTAAATTGAATAAATCAAACTCTTTTAGAATTTGTTTGGTTACTAATTTTTTTTTTTATAAGGATTGATAACGTTTCATACTGGCACGTATTTGTGACAGTTGGTACAAAAGGGTTAAATTTTCCTTTACCAGAGTTGTCAACTATAAGATAGTTTGAAAAATATTTTATCGAGTAGAAGACGAATAAAAGCTAGCTTTCCAAAAAAAATTTATAGTGTTACCGTGGAGGAGCTGGAATAAAGTGGTTCATGTTCATANTCCCATTGAGCTTGATCTGTGTGGCGCTCCGATGAGGTTGTGGAATGCAAATGAAGTAAAGGAGTCTTTTCCATAAATTCGTTCGTTCGTTGTTGTAGAACTGGGCATCATGGCCCTTATCCCATTAATCATGAAATATACCAAAGGGACATACATAGGAAAGTTATATTGGTGGTTCGCTTATTCATAAAAATATTAAGTATTTATTTTTATAATTTTTATTTTGAACTAAATGGTGGTGAATTGAATGAATCAAACTCTTTTAGAATTTGTTTGGTTACCAATTTTTTTTATAAGGATTGATAACTGGCACGTATTTGTGACAGTTGGTGCAAAAGGGTTAAATTTTGCTTTACCAGAGTTGTCAACTATAAGATTGTTTAAAAAATAGTTTATCGAGTATAAGACAAGTAAAAGCTAGCTTTCTAAAAAATTTTATAGTCTTGCCGTGGAAGAGCTGGATTAAAAAAGGCTTTTCATATAAACTTTTAAATCATTTAAGTGTAGTGAAGTGGAAAATAACTTTTAATCAAATTTATGCAAAACAAAGAATAAAACATGAACTTAGAATTATAAATTTTCCCAAAAAGCGAAAAAGTTAGCAATTCTACATTACAAAACGCAAGACTTATCACTTCGAAGTGTACTCGACTAGCTACTTGTGTTATTAGTCCTACAAAATGCAATCGACATACGTACAGTTTAATAAACAGGGTCCATACGCACAAGGAAAAAATTAAAAAGTGGTAGTTGTATTTGTATTTTTGCTTTCTCAACAGAATATTTTATTTTCTCTAAGCAAGCATGTATATAGATCCGCACATGGCGTATGGTAGAGGCAAAATTTCATCTTAGAACAGAATCCAGATATTTTAATAATTACAGAATCTCATTTGAATCCAACTCAAAGTTTTAAAATAGCAAACCGCACAACATACAGATGTGATAGATGCTATAGAGGAGGCGGCGTCGCACTACTATCAAAAAACAGATTAACTACTACCGAATAGCGCACCAAAGATGACAGAGGTTATGAACAAATATCCATCCTATACTAAATCATAAAAATCAGAATATCAAAATTACAGGCATATGTAATTCACCGAAAACATAAAACTCCTATTCCCAGCCACTTTGCCACTAATAGTAGCAGGCGACTTCAATACTAAGTACAGCATGGGGCTACAACAACTCCAACTATACACGAATAAAACTTAAAAACCTCACCTTAAAACATCAACTCATAGTCACTGCTCCAACTCTCCAACCCATATACCAAACCTGCTAAACCATAGATCTGACATACTCGACTTTGCCATAACAAATATACAAGTCCTCTTGGTCACCTCCTTACTAGCCATCTGTCATCCGATCATCTACCTGTCGTCGGCCTGACAACTGAACACTCTGAAAAACCAAAACTTAAAACAGATTGGAACCTCTACAGAAACATACTCATTATCAGCAATAGAAACCTCCCAACTTTAGAAGACGAGACTACTATTGATAACTATATCCAGCAACTACAATGTGAAATCATAAAAGCCTACAAAAATGCCTCAATAGAAAATGAACATACTGCACATCATTACCGACTACCTTCAGAGATTAAAAATACTATCAGTTTAAGAAATTATTATAGAAAGTGGCATCAAAGAACCTCCGATTCAGTTTATCTTAATGAAATAAAGCAACTCAATAAACAAATAAGAAAACAAAGCAAAAATTACAAAAAGCAACTCTGGCAAAGCAAAGTCGCTTCTCTCTGTACCACCGACAGTACTATTTGGATAATGGCTAAAATTTTAAAGACCCCACCACAGATAAACTGACCATCTGGCACACTGCACACAATAGAAGATAAAGTTGAAATATTTGCAGACTCCCTCCAAACCTTGTTCTCACCAAATCCAGATCAAAACTATCATAATTTAATCACAGAAGAAGTAAACGATTTACACCAAGATCATCCTATCCCTGAAACAATAGAACCTATAAATAACGAAGAAGTCTGCAACATCATTCGTAATTTAAAAAACAACAAAGCACCAGGAGAAGATGGAATTAGAAATAAAATGATAAAACTGCTACGTCCCAACCATACACAGAAAAATCATCCATATTATCAATAGCTGCTTTGCTGTGAATTATTATCCTCAAATCTGGAAAAACACATCAGTTGTTCTATTTCTAGAGAAAAATAAAAATCCAAGCTGCCCTGAGAGTTACAGACCAATTAGCCTCTTAAACATAGTGGAAAAAATATACGAAAACATCATATATAATAGAATCAAGTCACTACTCACAGCCCTACCCGACGAGCAGTTCGGATTCCGCCAAAAACTGGATACTACAAAACAACTACTTCGCATAATAGAATATACAGGCAGAGCTCTAATCAAAGAAACTATAGCATTTTTAATGATAGACATCTAAAAAGCATTCGACAAAGTCTGGCATACTGGTACAATATTTAAATTAATGCAACTCAACTTTCCCCCTGGTCTCATGAAACTACTTTCCTTCGATCTTTCAATCAGAACCTTCCAAGAATTAATTCAAACTGCAAATCATCAAAAGAAATATCAAAGCTGGAGTACCTCAGAGCAGTATTCTTGGAACGATATTATATATATTATACACATATGATTTTCTAATTAATAAAGCAGACTACAACAGTATTACAGCCTTCTACGCAGACGATACAGGAATCATCATTAAATTCAGAAACCCAAATATAGCGTTACAGAAATTATAAGATCAAATATACGAATTAGAAGACTGGTGCGTTAAATGGAAAGTAGCTGTAAATGCGGACAAATCTCAAATCCTTATCACACAGAAAAGAAGAATAAAAAATATTATCACAATGTAAACCAAAAATGTTCCACATACAAATACCAATAGTCAAAAAAGCAAACTACTTCAGCCTAATAATAAACAGTAAACTCACCTGGAATGATCATATTAAAAATATAATAGATGAAGCAAATACAGCAACAATAATAATCCAACCACTCATCTACATGCAACCAGAATGTATCATTAAAACTAAGAAAACTGCTATATACTTCGATGGTTAGACCAATTCTCACATATGCCTCACCTGCTTGGACAACCATACCGGAATTCCTCATGAAGAAGCTCAACCAATGCCAGAACAAGATACTAATGTAATCACCTGTCCAGATGGTTCATCGGAAATACAAATATTCATAAAGACCACAAGATCCCGACCTTATCTCTAAAAGCCACTTCTCGTAAAGCACCTCCTCACATTATAGTTTGAAATACAAATGGAATTTGTAACAAAATTAACGAACTTAAGGATTTTATTTCTGTGTTCGACCCGGATATTATGATTATCACAGAAACTCACCTTAATAAACAGCATCACACTAAAGTTGCCAATTATACAACCTGTACATGTGACAGAAATTTCAGAGGCGGGGGAGTACAAAAAAAATTTAATCAAATACACAAGAAATGCCGTTATTCAAAAAGAAGACAATGGGTAGATAAAATCGAACGGAAGATAATTCTATCCGGAGAATAACTAAATCTCTTCATACCACGACACCTTAGATGGATAAGCCTTTACACAAAGACGCAAAGTATGTCTTCACAGCGCACAAAATAAAGCCGAAACCTTTGCTGACTACGGAGAAAAAAAAATTCCTCTGAACCCGGTTTTCGGTCTGAACAATCACAACTTGGTTATTGAAGAAATAAATCAATTCAACTTATCACATTCATCACCTGAGATCATCGAACTGACCACTGCAGACGAAAGTTACAAATCAAATCAAAAAATTAACAATGAAAACAGCTCCTGGTAATTTTAAAAAAAAGATGATCAATCCTTGGAATAGTAGACTATATTGGATTGGTTGGTGCCTCATAACAAACAGAGTTCAGCATTACTGATGTTAGATATTTCTAAGTCTTTTGACCGGGTTTGGCATCAGGGTCTCATCTTCAAGCTCTTACAACTAAACTTTCCCTCTGGTATCATTAAAATTACACAACATTAATGTGTATCTTACGCCTATTTACATAAAAGAACCTTTCAAGTTAATTTTAAAAACTAGCAGTCAACAATTAAAAAAATAATAACAGGAGTGCGTCGAGGACCCTTGGGTCCATAGTATTCATATTATTTACCTATGACTTTCCAGTGGACCGGCAAAACTTTAATAATATCACTGCATTTTATGCAGATGACACTGGAATCGTCATGAAGTCCAAAAACCCCATCATAGCCCTGCAGAAACTCTAAGAAAAGCTGAATGAAATCGAAACCTGGAGTCAAAACTGGTAGTTTAAAGTTAACGGACAAAAATTGCAACTACTAATTATCAAGAAAAACCATCCTTCCAAGAAAACAAAATATTCCCCTTAACGAAACTATCACCATTGTGAATAGCGCCAAATATCTAGGTCTGCTCATAAACAGCAAGTTTAATTGGATAATAAAATCAACTATCAATAAAGAGCAAGCAACCTTTCATAAATTACAAATTCTGTTTCAAAACTCAAAAATGGAACTCAGATTCAAACGCTTAATCCATATCTCTATGATTCGCCCCATCCTATCTTACGCATCTCCAGCCTGGTGTACAATCTCCCCATAACTCCTAGAAAATTCAAAAGATGTCAGAACAAAATATTCCGAAAAATAACATAAAAAGATGGTTTATCTGTAACACGAACATACATTGTGATCTCAATATTCATTTTTTAGACTTTCATATTTCAAAGCTTAATTGCAAATTTTTCGAAAAAGTCATAAATTGTGAAACATAATTGTGTAATTTAATGTGTAATAAATTGTGTAATAAATTAATTTAATTGTGTAATAAATTGTGTAATTTAATGAAATTTTTACTTTTAAAAACCTGAAAGAAACATAAACCTCAGGCCAAACGCTGTTTATTGTTGTAGCGACGCATCTTCACCTAGAATACAAAATATTTAAATTTTTTTTCACTCCAATTTGCATTCCAGTTACCAGAAAGAGCCACCCTAAAGTTGAAACCTCAAGCTGAACGGGAAAAGTGCCGTAAAAGGCCTCAGGCGCTCAGAAATTTTTTTATGATGATATGTCGAATGGAGAGGCTTTTAAAAAGTTGGCAAAATCAGCGAAAATTCTGAAAATTTTAGACAGTGATTATATCTATAACTCTGCAAAATATTTTACAGAAAGCGTAGCGATTATGATGTTTTGTTTCTCCTCGTTAAATTTTACGAATAAAATCATTGATTTACCTTTTTTTTTTTATCTTACTGGATAGTAAATTTACAATCCAGCCACTTTTACCGACTCGTTCTCTCTTTTGAAGATTTTAATCTTAGCTGTAGTTGGTCCTTATTATAATGTAAACTTTTATTTCTTTTAAAATTTGTTACCAGAACAGAAACAATGTCAGGAATCAAGTTTAAAAAAAAAATGCTAAATAGGGGAGCGAAACGTTAAAGATCGCTATGGGGCTGAATGTTTAGATACGGGGAAGACATAGAAAACGAAAAAAATTATTAAGAAAATCATTGCATTACATACCGGAAAGTTAAGTCAGCGGAAGTACGTGCCTTCTTTTACAGAAATGGAAAAGGTTCTCTTATAAAAGAGAGTGGTAAGGTACCGCAAAGAAAATAAAAGGAATTTGCCCTTTAACTCAATGGTAATGTTCTAGAATCTAGTTTAACACGTTCACGCCGGGAAGAGTGAAAATACTGGTAGAAGAACTATTTCAATATTAGATAATATTCGGGAAGAGTTAATCTATTCTCAACAACGTACCTGCCAACTCTCCCGCATTTTGCGGGAGATTTTATTTTCATATTTAAAGTGGTAGTAAATATAAACTATTTTTTCTTTTATAAATTTATTTTTTAAATGATTTTGATCACCACTATTCTTACAAAAATTAAGGTTATATATTAATATGCGTAACTATCATGGTTGTCAACTTAATTTTTTTCAAATACAACGTATTTGTTTGCTTAAAATTGAAGTTTTAATTCCATTTTAATACCACTGGGGAAAATGATAATGGAAGGGATTAAAAGTTGGCACGTCTGCAACAATAACAATTCACTGCAAGGAAAGTTACCACGGCGAAGAAGCAATTCAATATAAAAATTGTATCCGTTAAAAACGATTGGTAGTTATGGATTTTTATTATTCCCGGAAAAAAAACTGAAAAATGAAATTTATTTGTTACCAGTTTTTACTCCGGTGCGCTGCCAAGACGAGACAATCTAGCGTGACCCACCGGTGGGTCACCCCGGCGTGAACGTGTTAACGAGATACGACATAGATAGCCATCAAACTTGTTGGCATGTTGAAACTTGTAACAAAAGTATCCGACAGACGAAACTAAGAAGCAGGCATTGTCTTAAAAAGTTCTCGAGACATAGCGAAGTACGCAAAAAGTATAATTAAGATAAAGGGAAAGAAAATTTTACACCGCTCTACTGACCAAACTATTGGGACCATATTTGCCAGATTGAGACTATCTCCTATATTTTCGGAGTCAGAAATCCGAATCCGTCAAAAAAAGGAATGCTTATTCAGAGAAAGTATGCTTTGTGTCTGATTTCGTAACTTAAAATATCGTCTGCACTTATTCATTTAGCATATTTGAAGTCACCCCCTCGAACCACTAAAATTGAGTCCTAGAACGTGAAGATCCGATCATTCGATCAAAAGTTATTTAGGGTGATCCGCTTTTATTTATATTGAAGGGTAAATGTCTCTGATAATTTCGCACGTTTAGAAACTGAAATAATATTTCATTATGAGTCATAATAAAATCTGGAAAAATATTTTTTTATAAAATAATTAACTGTTTGTATCTCACAATTTATATTAAAAAATCTTATCTCTGCTTATTTTTTTTTAAATGAAAAATAGCATCATTTTTTAAGCATTAAGCGAAGTAAATGACTCAGATAATAATTATAAAAAAGTGTTGATATAAAGGTAATTGCAAAACGCTAGTGCTAATGGAAACATACTACACTTTTGCTTTTAATTATTTCATAATAAACGTACATGTAGTTCTCACATAAGCATTGTTACTTACCATTATTAACTCCCTTAATTTGTGCTCTTTTAGCCATTGATGCGGCAAAAGACCCAATAAATAACTCTCGTGTGGTGATCGCTAGACGAAAACCATTTTTATTATTGAAAAACTAAAGGAAATACTTATAAAAATTAATGACCTGTTTCGATAAAAGCTATTATTGGGAAAAATGTAAGAATTTTTCTGATTATATTTCATGTTTTACACCACCATTAACAAGTTGTTCCTTATTTTAAAAAAGACAAAATATTAATCAATTCTCGATGATTTTCCTTTTAGGTTTAAAAACTTTCTTCTTCGATGATAGGATTAAGTTTTTTATTTTGCATATTTGATTATAGCATGTAAAACAAAAATATATCACATCGTATTTTATTAAAACAAATATGAACAGATCGTTGTTTTGCTATTTATTATTTTTATGTATTATTTAATAATTTATTTATTTGTGCATTATTTATTTACGTATCAACATTATTATCTATTTAATTCTTTAATTATCTATCAATGTTTAAAATTCGAATTGACTATATTGAGGGATTTAAAAAGAAAAAAAATACGAAACAAGCTTGTTGCACATAGGCATTGAACATTAAATAGGCATAAACATTATGGACAAGCAACGAAATGTTACATTTTAAAAGTTTACATCTGCATGCTCCTTAAAGGAAATCCTTCCTTTTTGCTTCCTTTTATGTTCTATTTTCGTTTCAAATTTTTTTGGTGCTTCTCATACTATTGTATTGATATATTTCACTTTCGCTTTATTAATACAATATTAAAAAAGCACTCTTTTCTGCTGATATAAACGTTTGAGCTGATGACGGGATTATATCTTTTCTTTAATTTGTCTTTTGTCGTTTAATTATTCTTCTAAGAATGTTTAAAAATATTTTATGTATTAATAATATTTTCTTCTCTTTAAAAATTTATATTTTTTTCCTTGTTTTCTTTGCATTTTTAACTATTGTATTTTGTAATATATATATGCAATACAAAATTTAAAAATACTTTCGTATTAATAACAACATTAAAACTCTTTCGTTTTCATAAAATGTCTTTGGTAAGGAATAGGTGTAGAAATTCTATTTTAGGACTTCAAGGCTGAAAACATGCCATTGAATTATAATAAGAATTATATTTCAAAGGAGGAGTTATTTTTAGAAGCTTGTCCCTCCTTCACTTCCATATTAGGGAGCATTAAATGATTATCGATGATGCGTAGAGTTACAAAACTATGCAGTGACTGAGCCTTTTCACCTCCATGTCTGTAAGTATTTAATGCGAGACAGAAGGTTTTCGCATGTCTCTTGCTGTATCATGTATTCCTTGTAAGATCTGCCGGAACCCCCCTCCCTTGTGGAGAGTGGATGTGAACTGTTATAACCACCAGCCTACTTTTAAATAAACCTTTTGATAACTTATTATGCTTATGACTGCATTATTAAAGCTGAATACTACATTGATAACAGGGATGTAGCCCTGTTATTATATATATATATATATTCAGAGAAAGTACGTTTCTGTGTCTCATTTCGTAATTTTATTA